>NW_009920683.1:0-107755 GCF_000696875.1 Nestor notabilis
AATAATAAAATATATTAAAAATCAAGAAGTTCAATTCTCTTACTAATTATGCTTAGAATTATATTATATTAGTAATAAAATTATTAAAAATCAAGAAGTTCAGTTCTGGGAAAGAAATAGAAATACATATTTCCTGACAAAAGGTCCTATTGAATGTATCAGTGGGTAGGATCGTATGTTTTTAACGGAGAAAAATTGCATGACAGTTAAAAAAATACCATAAATCATCTTCTAACTAAGGAGTATAAATTCATCTATTATTTCTTCAATTTCTTCAATTATTAATGTCTATATGTCCTCTTGGAGCTTATCACTATGAAATTCAGCAATGTTCCTTCCACAAGAATTATTTATGTCAGATTCCAAAACCAGAGATGACTGAGTCACATTGGAAAGCAGTGTGGAATATTCAAAAGTGTGCTTCAGGAAGCCCAAATGTATATTCCATTAAAAGCCAAGAGAGCTGAAGCGTGAGGGGAAAATAAGACAAATACAGCTGACCAGGGAAATACAGTGAGCACTAAAAGAACAGATAAAGGCATGCAAGACACATAAATCAATGGGGTCAAGGCTTTGAGCAGGGATAACCAAGTCTAAAAAATAAGCAAGTAAGGGGATGATCACAAAAGGCAATGGAGAGAAATGGAGAGAAAATTGCAGAAGCTATAAGGACAAACAATAACAGATTTCACAAATAGATGAGAAACAAGAGGTCAGTGGGAGAGACTGTCATCTCTGTATGTGGTTGTGAGGCGAAATTAGTGGCAGAGGCTGCTGGGAAGCTGGCAGTGCCTTCCCCTTGGTGCGTTCACTGGAGAGACCACAGGAAACATGCCAGAAAGAGAGAAGTGTCCTGGAGGCAGAATGAAAAATTAATGAAACGAAGGATGAGAGCGGAACAGGTTAAGAAAGAAAAGAAGAAAATAGGGCACCTAAACAGTAGGTCTGGTGGCCTGTTTCCCAGGTTTCTGCAAGACATGGATTTTTTTTTTAACTCTCTCAGACTATGAAGTCTGTAATACACAAGGTGCATATATAAGTTATATGAGGTATATAGTTGAAGAGCCAGTGCAAGGCAATGTTTTAAAGGTTTTGTAAGAAAAACTCATGCAATGGTAGCTTTATAAAGTACAAATCCAAGCACAGGCAAAAACAAATTCAGGTTTGTGGAGAAACTGGTGCAAACTAATCAGGAAAGATATTTCAATAGCTGAGTCAGAGTTAACATAACCGATTTCCTTGGAGAAGTGACATGTTCCCAAGAACTTAGTGCTGAACTCAGTCATTAAAGGTTTGTTTCTGTTAGTTGCTGATGTGTCCTCAATTTAAATTCTATGATCAAAGGTACTGAGAATAGATAAAGTGGAAAACTAAATTCAAATTCACAACTTTAATTGAATAGTTAAGTTGCAAATAGTTATTTGATGAGATTTATAAAAACATTGAAGTCAATCAGGCAGCTAACTGGCATTGATTCCCACCACCGGTTACACACTTTCCAGGGTGGACCTGAGTCCCAAGTAATGTCTTAGATTCTCACAAACTTCATAAAATGTTGTGTAGAAAAGCATAAAGCCACAGAAAAAAGATGAAAAATGACCAAAAATGGCAATGACAACAATTTCTTTCTACCTATGACCAAAAATTTGTATCTAAAAAATCATCAATTATACTTAAATGCCAACTAGAAAAATTAAACAACAGCTCAAAACAAAATATATGTATTTGTTATCTTACTGTCTTTTTCCCCAGTTCCCAGATTTGCATGAATTCTGAAGGGGACTGTTTTGGGGCATTATTAGATGAAAAATTTTGCAAGTGTTTAGTGTTCTTAACTGAACAAAAATCAGGGCAGGGTGGGGTTAATGCTCTGGCTTTAATATGATGAAACAGCCAAGGCTAATTGAGGCTTTAAGCAACCTGATCTAGTGGAAGGTGTCACTGCATATGGCAAGGTTGGAACTAGATGATCTTTAAGGTCCTTTCCAGTCCCAATCCTTCTACGATTGTATGATTCTATGATAGAAACAAATATAGTCCAAAGAGAAAACACCAGAAGATTAGTCCTCCTCTTTTCCCAGGTTTAGGGCTCTTAAAATTAGTGAAGGTTTGGGCTTTTGCTTGCCTGATGTGTATCAGACCAAGTTTCTTGCAGCCAGCTGCTCAGGGACTCGCCTTCTAGAAGAGGATGCTCTCTCCCAGGATATGCCATGTGATCTGCTGGGTGGAGCATGGTCCTGGGGTCTGGACAATGTGGGTTTATTCACTCTCTAGCCTGAAAACATTAGGTCTCAACTTCAGCATCGGTGTCTGGAAACTATATCCTGTTATGACTGTTACTCCATATCTCTCCCAAGTGAGGAGGATTGGAATCTGACTAGATGGAGGTACTTTAAAAATTACTCATGCTGGTGTTAATGGAGGGAGGTGTTTAATTTAGGCATGCTGGATTAGACTTTAAAAACACCTATAGTACCTACACAGAGAGAGATGTGCCTGTTATGAAGAGGAGGTCTTCCTTAGCAGGTTTTCCATGATGAATACTATCTTTTGTGGCTGTGTATGTTCCTTAGATACATGTGTGCCAGGCAGATTGAGTCAGCCTTCCTGTGAAGATGTGCTTTAAAATTTAGGTAAGACAATGGCTAAGTCAGGCACTTAAATAAAATGATTCGGTACTTAAATAAAACTCTTGTTATCCAAGTAGCAGTTTAAGTAACTGAGGTGTATAGCTGCTCAGATGGAATTAAATCGGACCGAAATCAAGACAATGCAGCCACTACAAAGAGCTCATCTGTAGCACAGACCCGTATTTTTCAGTGCTCTGTCAATAGAATATGAAGCATTATTATAGTGAAAGAAAATGATAGAAATCCTCAGTGTTTTCTAATTGGGGTAAAAGAAGCAAAAATATAACGTAAATGAGGAAGTTGTAAGTAGATAAGAAAAAAGGACTAGAAAGAACAGTTTAAATGTCCCGAAACTAGTTGAGCACATGAAGACTAAAATTCAATGTAGTTTGAATAGCATGTATAATCACACAATAAAAAGGTTTAAATAGGAAGTTCTTTAAACCAAAAGTACTTTTTGTGTGCAGTCACTCTGTGTAGGTTATAGAGATTACACAAGGGTGATAACACTCAATAAACACAGATTATATGGCCTTTGAGAGGTGGCTACTCTGGTAGAAGACCAGAACTCTGAAATGCTACAATGCATTAACATGATTGATTGATAGATGAGGAAGTGGTGCTCCACTTTGAAAAGTCTGACTTTCTTCACTGACAAAGGATTTTGTTTATGGGGGGTTTTTTTCAGTGTGAGAACACTTCCAACAATGGCTCTGAAAACTGTTTTGTTTCACTGTGTTGTGGAGCTTGTTTTCCCCTATGTCCAGACTTGTGGCATAGCAGTGGAGAACTTAAGAGCAATTAATCATTTATAATAAGAACAATAAGCAGCAGCATTTAGAATGTAGTTGTATTTTCATTATTTAAATATCATTGAAACATGTCTCAATTGTATACAATCAAAACCTTACTGAATATTTCAATACTATGAAGCACTGCTTTATTCCTGGTTATTGTACTGATAGCTAACAGGTAGGATAAGATTGTTCATTTTTTAACTGTACTCATCTGCCTTAGAAAAGAGTGTAACATGCAGAAGAGAGAAAACAATGAGAAGGAAAACCACACATTTGTATCAGTTTTGACATGTACGTGTGACACTTTCAGGCAAATAATAGTTGTTTGCAACTTCATAGGTTTTGTAAGTGTCCTCCCCCTTGGTCGTTATTGCCTGAGCAGCATTTTAATTTTAAAATAAACATTTGAGAACAGCAACTAATCATGGTGTAGAATTAGCATATATGACTAAATAACATGAGTTATACAATCTGCCCCATAGAAGTTTGCAGAACAGTGTAATAATTTCTGTCTTTTATTTTTGCAGTGTTTATGGCTGTCCTTTGGCAAAAAAAAGAAAAACACAAGATAAGCAACCCCAAGAACCAGCTCCCAAAAGAAAGCCCTTTGTGGTTAAAGCAGACAACTCTTCGGTAGATGAGTGCTATGAAACTGATGGAACAGAGGAGATGGATGAAAAGGAAGAGGAAGAAGAGGAAGAGGATGAAGAAGAGGAGGAATATTCTGATGATAATGAGGAACAAGGTGATGAGGAGGAGGATGATGAGGAGATAGATCGAGAAGAAGAAGAGGAGATTGAAGAGGAAGAAGAGGAGGATGAAGAGGAAGGTGAAGATGTGGAGGATGAAGAGGAGGAGGAAGAAGAGGAGGAGGAAGAGGAGGAGGAGGAGGAAGAACGTGGTAATAATCAGAGTATTAGTAAAAAGTAAACAATGTGTGTTTTCTGGGTTGATCTTCTAGTGTGGTGTGTGAGAATTTAGCTGTGCAGTGCTCATTAAAGCTAGTGGAAGTCATGCAGTTAAATCTCTCTGCTCCACACTGAAAATATACCCCACTGTGTTCCCTTAACATTTGTTTTAATAAGTCTGTCTTCCAAATATTTTTTAATACACCAGCACTCACATTTCAAACAAGGAGGGTGGAGGTGTGTTTGTGTTAAAAATGCTTGCCTAAAATGTAATCCTAGTGGTAGATTAATGCATGCAGTTACCAGGAGAATATTCACGAAGGTACAAGCAAAGCATCAGCTACAGCTGGGTGCCTGTACTGATCACTTGCAAGTGTATTTGCTGGATCTGCTTATATAATGTCAATGGTTGCCCACATAAATGCTGTCACAATTTTGCAGATAATTTTCGTGAGCAAAAATGGGCCTATTCCCTTTGAAAATTTTGCCCCATACTTCCCTCTGCTCTAAGAAAGTATTCAAAATGAACTATTAATATATACTTCGGTTCTTTGAGACTTGAATGCTGTGTGCTTTAGTTGATTCTATTAAAAATAGAGAGAGTGAGAGGTTTACATAGATAAAGTCCTTCTAAAATTCATATATTTCGATTAACGTACCATGGCATAAATGCCATTTAGACATCCAGGTCACTGGTAGTAACCAAATGAATGCAGTAGCAATGTGATGAACTAATTCACCTTTCTCTTTTTTGGGATACTGGACTCTCTATTACCAGTATTTTCAAAATATGTAATCAGTGTCCATTTACTTGAGAGTCCGTATGCTGATGACAGACATCATAATGCACTGGGGTGAAATAAAAGAAATATGCAAAAATTAATGAGCTATCTAAAAAGTATTTTGTTCCCATTTCCAGGGAACACGTTTTTGGTTGGGTAGATTCACCTTTCTAACCAATAAAAATATAAGAAAAGGTTTCAGCACTCCTCAGTTGGATTCCTCTTAGGAACCAGGTATGAAAGTTGTATGACTTTTGTTTCAGCATTCTGTAAGGTCAGATCTTAAATCTTATAGAAAGAGTTTGGAATTATTCTTTCCCTTTGGGCAAGATGTTGGCCACCTGTGTGGCTATAAGCATTTTCTCAGATATCTGAATCTGTAGCATCTCCTTAATTGCTTGAATTTGCCAACAAAATTGGTAGAGCATAAATGATCAATCTTAAAAATCACATGAGTTTGATGCAACGGGAAGGCAATTTCCTCTTGCAAGGAACTCTGCTGTTTCAGAACCTGGAAGAGAAGCTGTGTTAGATCAGGCTGATGTGCAACTGCTATTGCTATCCTGATGGGCAAGTGCAGGTGTCTAGCAGTTTCTTTAAGAGATAATGGTGACTGAGTTTGTTGGTGCCTAGGTTATGGTGCAACTGCTGCTGTGATTTCAGCTGACGTGAAAAACTTTGAATCTACACTATCAAAAATGATAAAAGAAAAAAAAATCTAAGCAAAACTCAAGAGCTCAAGAAAATTGCTTCTGGCAAGCCAGCAAGCTTCATACTCAGTTTACTTTTACTATCATAATGAAACACAGTGGTTTACTTATTCCAACAGTTACACATGCAGTTAGTGGTCCTAATCAATCTACAAAGGCTGACATTGCTTTTTGACTGCTTTCCTTCCATATATAGTAGGCTGTGGTTAAGAACTGCAAAAGGTTTACAGAGGTACCTGTATTAGCTTCTCTGCATATTATATGGAATTAAAACTTGCATAGGTCAAGTTTTTCTTAGGATCCCATGCTATTCCGGTAATAATAAACGTGTACATTAATAAATATATATATTTTCTATGTAAAATATTAGTCATTAAGAAAAAATCCTCATAAAATGGGAAAAGTGATAATAGAATTTCCTAAAAAAAAAAAATAAAAAATTTCATGATCTTTTGAGAATCAACATAGTAATCACTATGCAACAATCCCATTTAAAAGCACAGCTGATTTGCAAGAAATGGTTTCTAGCAATTATTGAGGAAGGTAGTATGGAGTTCCTTATATCTATGCCAAGGAGTGAAGAGTGATAGCAACTTGTTCTTGGTGAGATCTAGAACCTAATCAATAAATCTGGGGGTTTAGATAGTTTATTTCCTATTGGTTTCAGCAGGGATCCTGACATTTCGCATTCTTCCACTTATAAGCAGCTCTGGTGGAATTTGGGCTGTTGATTTTCGAGGGAACCAAAGTGCAATCAAAGCTAAGGATTATAAAACTACATGGTCTGAATACGACACTTGCCTGTATCTGTTGACTACATGGGAGAATTAGGTCTGTCAGCTCTGAATTTAGTTGTCTCAATCACTTGCTACTCACTATATTGTAGATATTGTAGTAAACCACCATCTACCTTTATGTCACGTTAGCAGGAAGTCTGAATGTGTCTTAGTGTTTCTATCTCCAGAAACAAAATTCAGAATTATCTACAGAGACTACTAGGATGTCTCTGGACAGCTCTCATAAAAGTTTGTCACTTACGCTGTATGTATGCTGTTCAGAAAGTTTCCATAACTATAGTCTAGGTGGACAAAACAGTTAAAATCATAAGTATCAGTGACAGAAGAATTCCATCAGCAAGTAAAGGACTACAGAGGCAGCAGCTGATGTGGTGGAAGGGGAGAGAGGAGGAAGGTAAGGCATTTTATTGCTTCAGTAAAATCCAGTTTTCTGTTAGAAAAGGGTAAATCCTGGGAAACTCAAATACCTTACTGGCATCTCATTGCCCCTACTTTTTGCTAAAAGACAGTGAATTTTGGATGGGATTCTGAGAGGATATTTGCAATAAAGAGGTAATGTAGGCATACAGTTCTTACTGAAAATACTTGGACATTCACTGAAACCATCTTGGCCTTTTTTGAAATCACGTCTTTCTAGCCTCATCATCGATAGAGTAAAGGACTTGGAAAATACAGATGCATCCTAAAGAAACACTCCTATAAATCTCAAAATACTAATTTAAAATAAAAAAAAACAAAACAAAACTGAACAGACAAATGTTTTTAGATGAGTCCTCAATTCTGTGCTTGTATATCTATACAGAATCTGATGAACCAATATTTAATGCTTAAAATTCCCAACCAGTGGCCACAATATTCTCTTTGAATTTTCATTAAACCCACTGAATGTCTTCAAAGAACAGGTATATATCCATCTATCTATAAACAGACTTGAGAAACCCTTATGTTCAGCACCACCACTAAAGGAAAGATGAATCTTTCCAATTTCCCTTATATCCCAGAAAGAAAGGGCAGATAGATGACCTGTGTTACGATAACTTAACCTGTAAATTGCAGTATGAATGGGAAGGAGTAAGAGAAATGGCTGCTTTTGGAGTGCCCCTTCTCTGTTACGATGCTGCTGGGAACCTTTGGGTTGAAATCTGAAGGATGCATTTGATTTGTAAGGCAAACTGAAGTTCTCTCCTGAGAAGAGCTCATTTCAGGTAGATGGGTCTCAAAGACTGTTTCACAAAGCTTTTCTGTTAGAGAAAGAGATCTCCGTTGGAGGAGCTCCCAGAACAAATGTTCTTAGGCACAATTTAGGTCATATCACGTGAAGACATTCAAGATGGCTTGTACTCCAGGTATTTCATAATCTGCCAGGGGCAGAAGGAGTTAGGCTTATTCTAGACCTGGGGAAATTTGGTACATTAATCAAATCCATCACAAACAATATCTCAAAAACTATTGCAGTTTATTTTTAAAATGACTTAAAGCTACCACATGGACCTAGATATAGATGTTCTACCTGTTTGCACATTTCTTGAAGTTGTAGGATTTTTTCTAAAGATCTAGTAGTATGCTTGGGTTTTTTCCTTGACTTGCATGAAGAATTGGATCATGTAGTTCTGAGCTGGAAACCTCAAGGTTGTGGAGTAGAGGGGGGAAACAGCTAAATACCTTCTGGATACCTCTAGTTCTTGTGTAAAAAGTTCAGATCTATTTATTACAATTGTTACATATTTGTGGTTGGTTGGTTTGTTGGTTGGTTGGTTGGTTGGTTAGTGGATCGCTTAAACATGACTGTGGTGTTAGTGAACTTGCTGCTGTCTTCTGTGCTCAAGGTATTTACTATTTGCTACTCATAGACAGTATAATTTGTTAAGAGCATTATCTAAAACATTATTTTTTAATTCTCTAGAATGAGATTGAGCCTGATACTGAGCTTGTTTACATCAGGACAAATCAAGAATAACTTCATGTCAATAGAGTAACATTTATGTGAAGTAGTGTTGCACACATCATACCTAAATTTTCCTCCCCTTGAACAACTAATTTAAAAGACCTCCTTCTGTGTGAATGTTTGACACAGAAGCTCAGTAAACCTTCCATGCTGTGTCCAGAAATTTACATGTAACTTCAAGCAGTTAGCAGCCCTCTTCATTTTAACTTCCATGCTTAAAGTTAGGAATGTACTTAAGTATCCTTCTGATGTAGACGGTTGCTCATTTAGGTCCTTCCCTACAAATAAAAGGCCTTAAATGATAATGTGAAATATCTGATCCTTCAAGAGCAAATGATTCAATTATAGCTTTATGCAGTGTAAAGAAATTATTCACCTTTGATGAGACAGATTATAGATCTTTGCCATACACAACTATTGACACAAGCAGAAATTCATGGAACACATTCAGCACCACATCTGATTTTAATGCTGCTTCTTTCTGAATCTATTTTACATGTCATGGGGTTGCTTGCTTGTGTTTTTAATCCACTAACCCTTCCTTTAGTGTTAGCTGAACATGAGATATTGGACCCATTGTAATGTCAGACTGTTTCAGGGCTTATGTGTGGCTGAACCTTTCTGTAGTCTTGCCAGAGCAGTAGATCTGGAAAGGAACCATGTATCTCAACAGTGTTGCTTTGGATTCTCACAGATTGCAACCCTCAAGAAGAGACTGTGTAGAGGTTGCCTTATCTGTATTTCCATTGCATCCATCAGCCTGCAGGTAAATGCTGAATGGATCCTTGATTTTGCCTCTCTCATTTGTAGTCTGGCAAGATCATACAGTAAAATTAATTCTTTCTGGAATAAGATGGATTGGAGAAGGAATTCAAAGCAAAAGTTATGTAGCCTTAGATCTGTATTCCTGTTCTCACTCAGACTCTCTGTAACTACTTTGCTACCAATGATCTTCTGCTTTTGGCACAACCATGCCAAGAAACTATTGGCTTATATGCTGTAGTGCTTTAAAAACCAAGTATTTGCAAACATAACAACCTGATGTTGTTGTTGAAAGTATCATATCTGGTATATGGCATTTCTGGAAACATATTCAGAGATTGTGCAAAATCAAACTCTTTATGTTCTCTCTTTGAATTCCTTTGCCTTTCACAGTGCTTCTTCAAAGATTGCATTGTCCACACTACACCAGCTTACACAGTGACCACAGACTCTGTATGAAACCTTCTTGACGCTACAGATGTGACGATTCTTAAAAATAAGGTTCCTTGGTCAGTGTTAGAGGTTCCTATTTTTCCTCTTGTGTTTAGAGTGCAACTCTAAGGACAGATTTTGACCACCCTATCCATTCGCAGTTCCTGTCAGGCTTACGGTTTTTGTCCTGAAAGAGTGAACACAAATGGCAGCTTTTCACCCTGAAGAGCAAAGGACCTTATTTGATAGGTAGGAGTTAACTTTCCACTATTACAGTTCCTTCAGGAGATAATAAAATGAAATTAAATAAAATTCCAGACTGGATTGATCATTTCTTCTGACCCATATCTATTCTCATGAATCAAATTTGCAGTCCTGGCAAATGCCTCAAGTCACAGAAATTTTGTTTTACTGAAATATATAAACAACGACACTAACAAAGCATCCTTTGAAAACAAAAGCATTGATGTATAATGAGCATACATATGTAATATTGAATACTTTGATTATTTATTTTATTATGGAAGCATTTCTTCCTCATTTTACAGTTCTCAGAACAATACGGTCTTGTTGTTTTGTTACCTGTATCACATACGACATAGTCCTTTTATATGATAAGAGATACTTTCCCTTCTGTGAATTAATGTATTTTACAGATAGTTTTTGACTGAGGGAGCTACCATTAGCAAGCTGGAAGGCAAGGAAGGCCAAGTCATTTAGTGGAAGATGAAGAGGACTAATGCTAGGAAAGAAACCACTTCATGGAGTTTGGTAAAGGATGTTAAGTGGTAATTAGGAAAGGCCACTGATGTGGTTGTGGACCCAAGCTGGTTTTGGTCACTGTTGTTGAAATCCTCAAAATTATTTGGCACATAAAGGCTTCATGCAGAAAGTACTGAAAATAGTCAGTTACTAACATTAAGCATGTCAAGTATCCATATCGCACTTGGAGTTGTTTTCGTTGTTTTCATTCTTTTGTTTTGTTTTGGTTTGGTTTTTTTTTTCAAGCAATCCATGTCAGATATATTCTCTGTGCAGTAAATATTACTGTTCCAGCAAAAATTTGTGGTGGCTCTGTAAGAGAAATTTTTGCCAGTTAACAGGATTGACAGCTCAAGACTTAATGAGGTTTTATTAGGTGAACTCATCAATCTGATAGTTGTGTCATTCCAAAAGCTTAATTTTACAGGCTATGATATTAATAGGAAGAGTAAGTAGTAATATTGCTGTGACACTAAAAGAAACACGACAGAAAAGCTGTATTTACAATTACAAAAACAAACAGAGCGAGCAGGCATTTTCTTCCTTGTGCTCTGTAGATATGGATGACTGATGGTAACAAAGGAAAGGTGTGTGTGGCATGAGTACTTCCAATCGTCTAATACAGGAGTGTTTGCAAAGCTGAACAGGCCCATGTCAGGCTAGGTTGTGTCTTTTTTTCTGAAGCATATGCAGTGAGATCCCTTACTTATCATACACACTTTTAAGGCGTACTGTGCAACTGCTTTTCTTATGGTTTCTGTTGTATCAATCAATTGTTTCAACAACTGCCTCAGCTTATGATAGAAGTTCTATAAAAACAAGATGCATTTGCTAAACAGTTTCTTGGACACCCTGTAAAGCACTGGAATGAAGTTTTTACGGAAGACTTGTCTTTTCATCATCTGCAATAGTTAAAACATCATTCAACTTTAAAGACTGTCATCCATCTGAAAGTTAGAAATTGTTTCTTTTTCTGCTCCAATATGTTGAACAAAACTTTGCACTGAGATCATTAAGCACAAAATATATTTTCAAAAAGTAACAGCAAAAATACAGAATGATAGATAATTATTAGCAGATCGTTAGGAATAAGGCTGGTGTTGGACATACTAATGTTGATATTATGCAATGAAAGCAGTTTGTGGATGTCCTTCGCTGAAAATACAGACAGAAAGGGCAACTTTCAAGTGAATAGAAACTGAAATCTTTTATTGGGGCCAAGGATCCTCCTACATTTGATGGAGTGAGATCAGTGTTTCAGAATAGAATGAAATGGAAGTTCTGCCCCTATGTGTAACTCAGGTACCTGGACTGAATGTGAGAGGTCATACAGGAGTTCAGTGCCACATTTCCTTCTTTACTAGCACAGAAGGATAGAAGCTAGACCAGAGATTGCTTTGCATAGGCAATGCTCTTTCACATTCTTCTGAAGCTCTATCACATCCTAGAAAACTCAAGAACTGCAATAGACTGAAGGGGGTCATTCTTCTGGGAAAGAGAGACATGCTGTGTTACTGTCTTTGCTCCAAGGACACTAACCATTTTGTGAACTGACTGCTTAATATTAGATTACAAAATAGGTCCTGGGAGCAGGGATCAGACACTACATTCCCCTCTTTTAGGCAAATGCCTTTGTATAATATGTATAATAAAGACAGTATATTTTTGCATGACCCAAATAGCATGGGGGAAAAAAAAAAGTCTGCATCTTATGCTACTCTTTTGTTTTCTGCTTCCTAATGGAGCTTGTAACTAGTCTACCTTTTATTGGGGTGACTAGTGAACTTTTTTGGGAGATGTGTTATTGAATCCACTCAAACTGAGAGCTTTTATTCTTAGTCTTCCAGTTCCTACTGAACAATGCATTTTACCTGTGAGATGGTTGGGTGAGGATGAGCAGGGGAAATGAAGGAGGAAACAGGCACCTTTTCCCTTGGCTACAAGTTAAAACAAGGCAATCAGAGCAACACTTTCTGGGAAGCCTTTTTCTTTCAGGTGCTTATTAGAGCATGCCTATTGGATTGGATGTCTCTGGGAACTTATGTGTGAAAACAGCCAATGTCTAGAATCCTTCAAGGCTTAAGTGGTAGATACGTGGAGAGCTTCTTAAGGTTGAAGCTATTTTGCTACACATAGAAGCAAAGCCTTGAACAGTTGATCAGTGTTAGAGTTTAGATGTTTCCTGGGTTGAAGCCACAAATGAGCATAGATGTAGTCGCATTGCCAAGAGAAACAGCAATATGACTGTTCCTTTCTTTACAACATGCCCCAGGAGAATTCTAATCTGAAAGTGGTGTACAAATTGCTGCTGCTATTCATAAGATAGATATATTTTTAAGTGACTTATGTTGAAATGCCCATTAAATATAAGTATGAGTTTAAGACCAAATTTGATTCAATGCCTGGAGGGTCTTGTGACACAGAGTTGAAAACCATAAGTTCCAAGTGTAAAAGGGAGTACGGGATCTATGCAGGGCGGGGGTGTGGGGTGGGTGGGGTAGGTGGGGTGTGGAGAAAAGAATGCAGAAGGACATAAAGAAATGACTAGGAGGTCAGCATGGGAGGTGATCCTGCCCTTAAAGGAGGTGATCCTGCCCCTCTACTCTGCTCTCGTGGGCCCTCACTTGGAGTATTGTGTACAGTTCTGGTGTTCTCAACATACATGGAGCTGTTGGAGCAAGTCCAGAGGAGGGCCACGAGGATGATAAGGGGGCTGGAGCACCTCCCGTATGAAGACAGGCTGAGAAAGTTGGGGCTGGTCAGCCTGGAGAAGAGAAGGCTGCGTGGAGACCTCATAGCAGCCTTCCAGTATCTGAAGGGGGCCTACAAGGATGCTGGGGAGGGACTCTTCATTAGGGACTCTAGTGGTAGGACAAGAGGTAATGGCTTTAAACTTAAACAAGGGAAGTTTAGATTAGATATAAGGAAGAAGTTCTTCACAGGGAGGGTGGTGAGGCACTGGAATAGGTTGCCCAAGGAAGTTGTGAATGCTCCAACCCTGGAGGTGTTCAAGGCCAGGTTGGACAGAGCCTTGGGTGACATAGTTTAGTGTGTGGTGTCCCTGCTCATGGCAGGGGGGTTGGAACTAGATGATCTTAGGGTCCTTTCCAACCCTAACTATTCTATGATTCTAAGGGAGTACTGCAGAGGACAAGTGAAATGTGCTGTTAGGATTCCTTCTGGACAGCAGGAAATGAGAAGGATGTGAAAGATGCAGTCTAGAATCTGCATTAAGCAGAATCTTTAAAATAACAATAGAAAGGCTTTAAGATGATGGATAATTTTACAGTATAGCTAATCAGGATCAGGGCTCGACAAACTACCCACACCCCCCAGCAATGCAGCACAGTTCAGTTATTTTCTGTTTTTATATGTCTCCTCCCTAATATGAGTGCATTTTCCTTCAGTTCATGATGTGGTATAACTTCCTGTGTCTTTATACCACACTGATGGAAATTTATAACATTATATATATATCATTAGTAGAATCAGAACTAAACACATGCAGAGCACTTTTAAAAACCCGACCAATAAGTGTATACTCCCTGAGACTTTTTATAATATGGAAAACCAGGTTTATTAAACTTGATTTGCTCTGTGGAGAAGATACAAACAGCGGTGAGACAAAATTACTGTTTGGAAATCATAGAATCATAGAATTGGTAGGGTTGGAAAGGTAATAAAAAATAATAGCAATGTATTCATAAAAGAAAGAACAACTGTCCTTTGGCAAATATGTTTTTTGCTTGAAATACACAAATTGCACACCACTGAGAAGATAGGAAGTGTGGAAATGATGCACACAGTTCATCTGAGTTTTAAGAACAGATTTGATGCAGTTCCATTTAATATAATAATTTTGAAACATAAAACATAATACAGCAGCAGACAAAGGTGAAAAGTTCATGTTGGATAGGTTAATTCCATTGGCTGTTAAGTAGCTCAGATACTCCAGTGTGCAGAAATTTAAGTTAATGAGACTAGAGACTAAAAATAATCAAACAAAGTGCAATTGAAAGTGAACAATATTTAGTGTGGTTTCAGTATGAATTGACTGATGAATACTTGAAGAAAAATATAAAACCAAAAATCATTTCAGGCAGAGGTAGGGGTATTGACTTTGTCTCCTATGTATTATTTTCATCAGTGAACTCCAGCAAGACTACTTCCAAGCATCCTCAGACCAGGCTCAAACTCAGGTTTTAGTTTTTCACAGTGTAATATTACCTCTGTATCTACATGTGTGTGTGTGTATTTTGGAAAACTGGCTATTGTCATTACTTATTTGATTAATCCACTTTGTAATTTGTTGTCTCTGTGAGACTAGTTGGAGTGAGAGTTCCAGCAGAGATGTCATGCACTGAGATTGTGCCACTCTAGTCTATTTAGGCATTCTCAGGCTGACTACAAAGCCACTGCCATCATAGCAGGTAGGTATATTTTTAGTTGGAAATATATAGAAATGTATGTAAATATGTAGGTGCTTACATTTGTCCAGTAAATGTTTTCCTTTTATGAGATACAAACTTTGATCACTGGGACAGATACTACAGTGCAGATCTGAACAGCAGTGGGAAATCCCTCATAGAGGAGCTGACAGTTTCTGAAGTGGTGGCACTCTGTGTTCTTTAGGTGGACAGGTAGTTGGAACAGCCTCACTGGAAATATCTTAGCAGATGTAGTAGTGACAGAAAAAGGTTTTTTAGATCTGTTACCATAGCATACATTTCCTTCATTTGACAGGTCTCTAGTACTCTAATCTCCTTCTTAGACATTTCCAATCACATAGGCCATCTGTACATGTGATATAGATGGCAAATAAACAGAAGAAAATAAAGACTCTTTGTAGCTAGCTAAGAGCTAGCTGCACCATTTTCTATTTCTTGAGGTGTGTGGTATGTTTGGTAGTGACTGACTGGAGTAGCATGGTTAAAAGAATAGGTTCCCATTTGCTTTACTGACTCCTTCTGAAGCTATGGTTAATTGTGTACATTCCGTAGATCCCAACTTACAGATTCTCCTGCCTTGTTCTCTGTGTCTTCAATCACAGTAATCAAAGACTACATCTATGTGAGTGAATAAAATAGACCATACTCCACTCATTTGAGTTCAAAAGTTGCATGGCTTGAGTGCATACAGTTAAGCTTCTACCTTTCAAAACAGGATCACCACATTCAAACTCCTTGGGAATGGTCCCTAACCAGCACCTTTGCACTGTGTCTGGACATTTCTGGAAGGTGTTAAGTAACTCAAGTCAAAATCATTCCAGGGCTTCACTAAAAGTATAGTGGTATGAATAATCATATGCCACTGCTTGGTCTGGAGTTCTGTCCCTAGCTGGTTTATAATAGAACAGCTATAATCAATTAGGCAAAGCACCTTTGTATTCACTTTTCCATTATTCTATGGAGTATTGCTCAGCCTTTCCTGTCACAAAAAGACAGGGAATGAGGGAAATGTAGATGAAGAAGCCAAATGACAGAATAAGTTAAAAAGGAACAAACCTCCTAACAAAAAGGTTTACATTTCAGATGAAGTAAAGTCTGGCACTCGTGCACACAGAAGTCTTTGTCCTTCCAGATCCTTTGGCAATAAATTCATTTAGGGAACAGAAAGACAGGAAAAAGAAATTCAACAATATTAAATTTAGCAGTTCTCTGATCCTCTAGAAACATCAGTCATGTGTGCCTCTGTCCCCTCTGCCAGTCAGGTCAGATTATTATTGAAGCACAAATAGGCTTCTTTTGGTAATCAAACAGAACTAAGTAATTAAACTTACAGTGGAGATCAAACACATCCAGTAATATATAACTCTTTCCATGTAGCTTGAGCATCTGTCCCATCCAAAGCATCCATAGTAACCCATCCACACCAACCTTTCCTTATATAACTTTCTCTGCAACCTAAAGACAGCTCCTTTTGGGTAGCTTCTTCATTCCTTTCTCCTTGCAATTCCTGCTATGTCATACTAAAGATATTGTTGAAGTTCAACAAAGATCAATTTGAAAGTTTTTGAGTAAAAGCAATTGGGATAGGATTAATCCTATCAGTTTAATTTAGAACTATTCAAGATAAATAGTCACTTCGAGGGAATAATTCAGCCAAACTACTTTAAATACCTTAGGATTAAATAAATCACATTCCAGGATGTATGGTTTTGTCCACTGCCTGATCTAGATGTCTAGTTCATATGGAGACATGTTCAACATGGACATCTGCATTGAGTCAAAGGTCTGAGCTGAAAAACAAGGAAAAGCGATTATGTATCCCTATAGTAACAGTTTCCAACCTGTCTTTCTCAGAGATTTGTATGTGAAAAAGAAAACGGTTATGAACTGAAAATGTGTTCTTCAGGCTGCATTCTTTGCAAAGCAATAATCATAGAAAAAGGTATAGGTAAGGGTCACTGTCTCCTAAGCAGCCTTTGGAGTAGCTCCATGAGAAGCTCCCTATCAAGAGCTGAGTGGGTGTTCTCCCATCGGTGCAGCTGGTCCTCTGCTCCCCTGCTGTGTCCCTGCTGCATCATGGTATCTGGAGAAGAGCTTTGGCTTCCTCATTGCCTGTTGCCCTGCTGAGCTGTGGAAACCTGAGAGAAAGCAAGAAACTGCCATACTCCACTGAGTCATTGTAAGGCTACGAGACAGAATATCTCCCCTCCCTCATGCAGGCTTCCTGGGGAGAAAAAGTAGGATGAAATGAATACCAGCCATCAGCTAAAGCTGTCTCATTATCTACTCAGATAGAAGTCAGGTTAAAACAGTTAAGGGCTGCCTGAACCTGATTCTCAAAGAAGCATGGACCAGATGGGAATGACTGGCTAAACTGTACTGCCCTTGTAAACCCAGCATGTCCTCTTCTGATCACAGCAAGTTCCTTCTCAAACCTAAACATATGCTTTCACATAAAATATTGCAGATACTGCAATCCAAACAAGCAGGCTTCATACCAACCAGGGACCTTATCTACTTGAAGGGGTGCCTGTAGGTAACCAAAAAGTATTTTCTGCTCCCTCTGTGGTGAATCCTCAGCATATTCATTGCCTTTTGACTTTTTGGAAATAATGTTTGGCTGTCAGGATGAAAAGACTGGAGATTGTAACCAGAAAGTTGTGGGAAGTGATTATTCCCCTTTGTTCAGCACTTACCTGTTGTATGTGGAGAATAGATACAGTTTTGGGCTCATCAGTGCAAGAAAGCCTTGAAATACTGGAGTCCAATGGTGAACAACCAAGTTGAATAAAGAGCTGGAGTACATGATGTACAAAAAGAGACTGAGAAAAAGAGTTTGTTCACTTGATGAGGAAAAGGCCAAGGGGAGATCTTACGCTGGCCTTCAGCTACTTAGGTGGATGGTAGAGAGAAAATGGATGTGTGCAATGACAGAATAAGAGGTATCAGGCACAAGTTGTAGCAAAAGAAATTCCATTAAGAAATAAGGAAGGAATTTTTCTTCACAACTCACCATGAGGGTGGTCAATTATGAAGAGATTTCCCAGAGATGCTGTGGTGCCTACATCCTTGACAATACTCAAAAGTGGACTGACAGGCCAGGTCCCTGAGAATCTTCTCCAAGCTGGTCCTTTTTTTGAGCAAGGTTTGGACTAGATAGCCTGCAGAGGTCTCTTCCATCCTCAGCTACTCCATGATTCCATGCCACCAGTGCAATGTAGATGGCGTGTGAGATACTCTAAGATCAAAGAAAGGCAAGCAGCACCTTGTGGTGAAAAGACAAAATCTTAAATGGAGTGTATTGGCTTAAGTCAGAACCTAGAACATTTGTCATGTGAAGCAAAATTACCACAGTCATGGTCTTGACAGAGTAGTTGTCAGATATCTTCAGATCCTTTTCAAAAACTGTACTGATACAGGTAGCTCACAGGGACATAGGGTGGGAAAACACGGACAAATAAAAATGATCTAATTTTTAAAAGTACATTGTACCCTTATTCATCTGGATTATCTGATGTTTTCTTTCTTTATCTATATTCCTGACTGATTCTATGATATTAATAAGAATAACCCAAGTAAAAACATCTATATTCTACCAATACTTTATGTGAACATTTGTAGATTAATATGCTATTTATGTCTGACATAGACAGAAGCGTAATAGCAAGTTGTAAGAACGGCATAAGCAAAGAAAAAAGACCATTTTAGGGCACTGATTATGTACAAACACCTGTGCATTTTGGTGAGAATACACTGATTTGTAGAGAAAAATAAATCTTAAAAAAAAGTTGCTATGCCAAAACTATTTATTAGTATTAATTTTTTTCTATTTAAAAATTATTTTAATAGTAAAAAGAGGAAAAAACCAAAAAATGCTTTTATATGTCAGCTATCACTCCATGATAGGTAAGAAATTCAGATCTATAAGGATCCCTTTTAGTCTCTAGGGGGAAAAGAAAAATAGTACTTAATTCTCCAGTGTGCAAAACCAGATAAAAGTGAAAAGATCAAAATGTAACGGGGAGGGGGAGGCGGAAATGAAGGGGGGAGGGGGAGAGGAAGGAAATAAAACCCCACAGTAAGCCTGCAAATTAGGTACAGTATTTAAAAGTCTGTATGGGCTTGCTCTGTGGTCCTCACTCGTACTTTATAATACTGAATACTACTGTGATGTGCCATGTTCTATAGCTCAGACCTTCCTTGTCATACTTAATGATTTCTACTCTTCATTTACTTTACTTTGAGCTTTGGTTATTAGTTGAATACTATAATTATTGTAGGAGAGTCTGAACAGTAAATCCCGGTATTACAACTATTATAAGTAGGTATAGCAAGCTGAGGGGGAGGAGTAACAAAAAATTAGATGTAATGGAATAATTAGAATGCATCAAGTAAATAAGTGAACAGTTATCTTTTTCTTGTTACTGTCATTAGGTAATACAAGGTCCATAAAGGAATCAGGTACTGTAAAAACAAATTGCTTAGGTCATCACCTAAAGTACTTAAGGTGTAAAAGAACTTCAGGAGCTTTTGCAGAGTTGAAGAAAGAATTGCACATAGTCAACTTCAGTGTTCAGTTAGTCCCTGAAATAGGCATATTCAAAGGCTTGGGCTCTGATCAAAATCCTGTGTCAATAGGAGTGTTCAGACTTTTAGAGACCTTGCTTAGACACTTGGAGAGTTATATGTGTTCTCTGTTCCTCCAGCATGGAGGAGCTGTTGAGAGCTCGCTAAGTTTTCCACCTCTTTAGTTTCCTTACTCATAAGATTTTCCCAGAGGAGGGGGCAATGTACAAACAACCCCCGCCTCACACAATGCTGTAACTTTCTAAGATTTGGGATTCATTGGTGCTGGTGTCATCTTGCTAAATGTTTCTCATAGGCCAGCTATCATAGATGGCAATGTGGAGATGTTACGCATGCACCTTACTTTACAGCTTCAAGGGAGAAAAATGGTGATGCAGTAGAATCATATGCTGTGCACTTAGGAGTTGACAAGTAGCAGTAGCAAGAACAGTGAAGCATTTTAAAACAGGCAGTGCTGCCTGGATAATGAAAGCATCCATCTGGGCAAGAAGCCTGTATGACCACATATAACTTCAGCCTGTTAGCCATCATGTTTGCCTGTGCTTGGGAGAAAGTAAGTAATTTGATACACGGACCACAGATTTGGAAAGTCTTGTTTCTGAAGTCTTTGGCCTGTGGTAGGAATGTAGCTGCTATTACTGAAGTATCATTGCCTCTCTCTGCAGAATCTCTCAAACTAAATGCTGTACATTTTCCTTTTCAAAAAGAAGGTGCTGTTTTGCATGACTCCCTACATTAAAAACAGCAAGCCATTTCTTCAGCCAAAAAAAAAAAAAATGTTTAAATATGGATGTGATAGGAACAAAGGGAGGAAAAAATCAAGGACATAGAGGCTGTGGTCCTTATTCTCCACTGACTCCTGGTATGACATGGAAAGAGTCACTCAACTTCTCTGTGTCTCAATTTCCCATCTGTAAAATGGGATTAAAATACCTACCTCACAGGGGTGTTGTGAGGCTTTTTAAAATAATGTTTGTAAAGTGCTTTGAGATCCTTGGATGAAAGGTGCAATAAGAAATCAAATTATTCACTTTTTTTAGTGCAATACAAAAGTGCACGTCTGTTGAGATGGCTAAAGGCTTCCAGCTTTTTATAGTTATTCCACATGCTCTTCACTATAATTTCTTTCCTGTCATTTGTTATATCTGCTGGGAGTTAAAAAGAACAAATTTTGCAATGAAGAATACTTAAATTGTCATAGTATTGCACAAATGAGGGCTAAAATAATCTGATACTCTTTTAAAATTGTGTTGCATATTCCTAGTCCATGCAATCCTAAAGCTAACAGAAAAAGGATATATGATAACTTTGTGCGCTCTTCACCTAAACCGGCTAACTTGTGTCCTTTTGAGATAGATAAACTCAGCCTCTTCAGCAATTAAATGAATGCAATGTGGGTCAATGGTTACAAAACTTATGACTTACGTAGAGGGTAGAGCAGGTGTTTTAGTCCTATGTGTTCAACAAACAGCCATTAAACAGCACACTACAAATGTAGTTACCCAGTTAAAGGTTAAATATTAGGAATCGTAGAAATGGGAAACAAAAACAAGATTAGACTTTACAGAGCTGAATCAAAAAAAAGGCACACGGGTTCACACAGAGCTGCTAGGCTAACATACTTTCCAGAAGACCCTTAACTAATACACAAACAAATTCAGTACTTAAAATTTCAGTTTAATAAACAGGTTACATAGGTGCTTCACTAGAGCAGGCTCAGCATGCAACAGACAGTTTTTGAGGACATGACATAGTATACATAAATATCCTTTTCATTAAAATTAACTGCTGCATGGAGATAAGAAACATGAGCAAAACAGTTGTTAAAGAAAGAAGATGCAAGAGAAGGCCAAAAATTAAAAGAGGAGGAATAAAACTTGATTAAAGTATTTTGTTTTCCTGCCTCTTACATCTTGGATTCATGCTTTACACTTCCTTCTCCTCTACCACATTTTTTAATTTTTATTTTTAGGATTGAAAGGGCAGGAGAACTGAAAAGGATATAAGCAAACAAACAAACAGAATAAAAACCATTATAGTTACAACGTTCACCTGGCTTCACCTACTGAAAAGGAATTTAAATGTCTTCACTCATACAGCATGTGATTCGTATTTTGACTTTTCACTGTTGCGGAGGCAAATTATAACATATTCCTCCCATTGGTGAACATCTCTATGCCTTTCATTCGTATAAAAACAAACACAAAACCACTTTTTTAAAAAGGAAACCCTGCAATTTTTCACATTGCAAAAGTTGGCCTAGAAGACTCACTGTGTACCTGCACACTTCTCTGGATGACTTTCTCAAATATCTATTTTTCCTGCTCTTTATTTCAGTATCCTGTTAGAGCTAGATTTGAGCTGATTTCACCAATGTTTGTAGATATCTCATCTTAAACTTGAAGGCACTGGCAATTTTTGAGCTATAGCTCGCTGTTTCTTTAGTTTGATGTTCCTTCTTTACATCTGACTGCCCATCAGACATAGTTACAAGAAGCACCCCACAAAAGTTTCTACTGAAAAATCTTCTGGCATGAGGTTTTATCCTTAACATTTAAATGAATTTGGGATTTATTTGTACATTTCACTTTAGAAAATTATCAGCATATTACAATGTTTGTTTCTTAAATAGCACAAACTAATTATCCAGTAATCCTTGACTGCATGCTTCTATGCAGTCATTTGAGATGGACATTTTTCAAATACGAAGTGTAAGTGGCATCCCTTACCTCTAGATTGAAAATTTGGTATTCTGATATGAATTATGATTACCTTGAGAACAACAGCAACTAAAATAAAACCACCTTTAATGATAAATAGATAACCAACTATTGACTTGGAATATCTTGTCATATAAAAAAACCATACAGTATTCACAATTATCTTTCCTCTGTATTCAAGTAGATATTATACGTAGTGTTTTACCATTTTTTTTCCCTTAGATGTAGCCTAGTCATCTATTAGTTCTGCTGCTTAACTACAGCCTACTATCATCCCAGGATCCCTAACCACTGTGTAGAAAGAATACTATCTTGTGGCTGAAATATCAATTATTGTGCTGTTGAGCTTTGTATTTTAAATTCTGATTTACTATTTTGTCCACTGACATAAAAAATATTTTTATCAAAAATTATTTCCTATCACCAAAATGTTAGTGTACAAGCCACCTACTACCTGAAATTTCCCACTTTGGTTTGTTTAACCCAAAACATAAAAGTCATACTTTAGAAAATACTATGTGTTTATGTGTACCAGTGTTGAAAATACATTTAAGCTGAAAAGATGCTATCAGAAGTTGATGGACTAGCTCTTGAGCAGGTGTTAATTGTCCTAGCTCTTCTGGCTTCTTTCAGTTTGCACCAGCTGAAAAGTTGGCTTAGCATGTCAATGTAATGACAGATTTAGGAACTTTCTTTTCCAGTTGTGATGCAAAACCTTAAAATACTGCTTGAGTAGATGATTATCAAAATATAATTTATGAGATACCCATTAGTAAATAATGGTGAATGCATATGTAATTTAAGAATGAGTCTAAGAATGACATAACTTCTGAGTGAATGTGAGATATCAGAAAATGCTCTTTAGATGATATTCATCTGACCAAATACGGATATTCTTAAGGTAGGCATCTAGTTTGAGTCCTTTTGTTGTCAATGTAGAGAAACAGGCACTTCTAGTACTTACTTATTTTATTTTCAAGATGATATCTTAATCAGATCAGGTGGACTGTATCCTTAAAGTGTCTGCTTCTCTTACTAAGAACGGGAATATCAAATAGCTTACATGAATGTGGATGTCTGCCTTGCTCATGTCTAAAGTTAGGTGAGATGAATCTCACCCTCAGGGCCTCACATTGGCTCCATATTTATTAAGTTGCTCCTTTATTATTCAATAGTTACTAAAACAAAGCAAAGATGTGGTAACTCTGCACCATTATGTTACAATATACAGGACTGTAGACAACATGACCATATATATGACCATATAATTTGACTAGCATATTTACTTAAAATTATATTGTGCATACAAGTGCTTCTATCTTCCTTTCATGTAACAGCTCTTGTAAAATTCTTACTTCTCCACAGTTTGCAGAGTTAAACTGAGAGATTTTGATTTCTGCTGGTGGATCCACTAAGTAAAATGCCATTTTGATCTTTGCATAGTCATTGGTTATCTAGTGCTAATGGTGTGTATGGTGTTAAAAGAGTGACCATTTCCTGCTTGGTGTATGTTCTTTCTCTTTTGGTGAATTGTGTTCATCACTAAGAGAAAAATCCAGTAGTACTCACTCCTTTACCATCTACCATATTTAGAGGACATAGAGGAGTAAGAAAAGTTGGAAACAGAGGCAATTATGTCATACTAGGAATGTGATTGTAATAAACCCCATAAAACTGTAAATATAGAAGTGAAAGGGGAAATATAAGTATTTATGCCATAATATTTAGCAGTATTAGTAATTAGCATTTTGATTGCTTTTTTCTTATCAGTTTTGTGTAATAAATTCATGTGAATAGCAAATAAACAAAAATATCGTTATGGACTATAGAGAAATTCACTTCACATGGGCCTTAGTGTTATAGAATTGCTGTATGATTAAGAATATTTGACATGCAGTTTGTTTTCTGTCCATGCGATTGCAACAACAGTTCCAATTGTAGCCACTTTTTTCTTTTCTTTTCCTTTTTCTTTCTTTCTTTGTTTCTTTCTTTGTTTCTGTTTTTTATGCAGAAGACCATCAAATGAATTGTCACAATACTCGAATAATGCAAGACACAGAAAAAGACGATAACAATAATGATGAGTATGATAATTACGATGAACTGGTGGCCAAGTCATTGTTAAATCTTGGCAAAATTGCAGAGGATGCAGCATACAGAGCCAGGACAGAATCAGAAATGAACAGCAATACATCTAATAGTCTGGAAGATGATAGTGACAAAAATGAAAATATTGGTCGGAAAAGTGAGCTGAGTTTAGACTTAGACAGTGATGTTGTTAGGGAAACAGTGGACTCCCTTAAATTACTAGCACAAGGACATGGTGTAGTGCTTTCAGAAAACATTAATGACAGAAATTATGCAGACAATACTTCACAGCAAGATAATAGGAATATGAACTTTGTAATGCTAGGGAAGCCTGTGAACAATGGACTTACAGAAAAAATGGTGGAGGAGAGTGATGAAGAGGTGTGTCTCAGCAGTTTGGAGTGCTTAAGGAACCAGTGTTTTGATCTGGCTAGGAAACTCAGTGAGACAAACCCACAGGAAAGAAATCAACAGCAAAACATGAACACTCGTCAGCATGTCAGGCAAGAAGATGACTTCCAAGGAAGAACACCAGACCGGAATTACTCTGATATGATGAACCTAATGAGGCTTGAAGAACAGTTGAGCCCCAGATCTAGGACTTTTTCTAGCTGTGCAAAGGAGGATGGTTGTCATGAAAGAGACGATGATACCACCTCTATTACTTCAGATAGGTCTGAAGAAGTGTTTGATATGACAAAAGGTAACTTAACCCTGCTTGAGAAAGCAATTGCTTTGGAAACTGAGAGAGCAAAAGCCATGAGAGAAAAAATGGCAGTGGAAGCTGGAAGGAGGGATAATATGAGATCATATGAGGAACAGTCTCCAAGACACCTTTCTGGAGATGACAGGAAGCCTAAACCCAGTGACGGCCATGTCAAAAAGCCATATTATGGTAAAGGTAATATTTCTATATACCGTATGTTATGTCATGAGAAAGTGTGAGCTAACGTGTTAAGTTTTGCATAGATTTCTGAAATGAAGTTATTAATTTCACAAAATGGGAACTTTATTTAAACTGTAGTAGTATGACATAATTGTAAAATAGCATCATGCTGCAATTACAAAATAAAAGCATTAATTCTGCAGTGTTAGAAGTATGTACAAATGATATGAATATCATTTGGCCAAATTTAAAAAAAAAAAAAAAAAGAACCTTTAGTGAAACAAAACAAATAAGAGATCATGTTGAAAGAGGCAAAGATTTTTCTCAAGTTTTTAATATATTTTCTAGTAATAATTAAAAAGCCATGAAGAGAATTACGTCGCAAACTATATTGGAGAGTGGGATTTTATGTAGCAGGTAGTCAATCAACTATGAAGTGCATATTTTACAGATTAGATTGGGTAGGTGGCATCATGACTTATAAAATTATCATGAAAAGACAGTTATTGATGAAGCCTCTCCCATCTAAAATGTAGAATTGCCTGATAGAAATTGAACAGTATCAGAATGACCAATAACATAAGATAGGGGCAGTGACTGCACATTAATTATCTTAAGATAGTAAGGTAATGGAAACCATTTGCTATGCAAGGCATGGTGTGGCCTGGGCTGAGATCAATAGCAATTTCTTTCTTATGTGCATTCCACTTCACTGGTTTCATTCCATTTTGGAAACAGTTAAGGTGCTGCCTTGACCATAATTAAATACAAAAGAAAAAAATAAAAATTAAAAAAAAAAAAAGACCAGATTAAAGATTACCTTTAGAATGACTTAATTTACGGGATTATGATGGTGATGGTGTGTTTATATTACCGCATCCCTCTTTAACTTGTCTACATCTGTACATGTAGGGCTGTGTTGTATAAAGTGTTCAATACCTCCAGCGACTCATTGAACACCCCTGATTCCCATTGACTTTAGTGGAAGTTGAGGATGTGGTATTTCTTGGAAGATGCTAAGCAGGGACTGGGGTTATCTTGTATTTGTTGTACAAATATTTGGTTTCCTTTCTGCCACTGAGATGGTGGGCATTTTTCTAGTTTTTATAAATACCTGTTTTGAAAAAGTGATACCCTAACATCTGCCTGTGACATTCAGGTAGGCAGACAACATCTTGGTCCACAAAAGGTTCTGATCTTTTTTTACAAACCTTAAAATACTGACCAGTCATTTAGAAAAACAGGCAAATTGCTCATGTCAAACACTCTTCTGCAATGTATTTTAGTAAAGTTCTGTTTATTTTAAACAGAAATATATATTCCAGTGAGTGCTGTAGCAATTTTGGGTATTTGGGGAAGACAGCTTTAGTTAGTGTATTACTGCAATAGCCATGTAGATTTTGTGCTAAATGTTGTTCACATATGACCTATTGTAGGTATATTTCCCTTTAAATACATGTGTCTAATAAAACCACAGAAAACATGGCAAACCAGTATTAATTTTTGAAGAGCTTTTTTAATTCAGGTGTTGTCCAGCCCTTCCAGTCTGTGTATGCCTGGGAAAGCATTTATGCATATAGATCTACTGTTTCTAAAAAGACTATATATAATTTCTGACAGTAACAAAGAATGAACTTCCTATTTCAGTAAGTTCTGGAGCTTCTTTGAACCCTCCTATCTCTTAGGAGCTTCAGGCTGAATTGATAATAGGTCCAAATCCCAGACAAGGACTACATAGTATGGTAGTTTGGACCAAGAAACTTTGTGAGTGGATCACTCTATGCTTTTTTAATAAAGGAAGAAAGAAAAAAAACCACATTCCTTCATTACTCAAAAAAACCCACTATAGGAAATATTCTGGTAGTTGTTGAGAGAAGCTTTAAATAACACAATTACTTATATTGTTTATTCTCCCCTCCCACATTATCTTCCAAATACTCCTGGGAGAGGTAGCCACAGAGATGTATGATATGGTTAAGTGGAAACTTTTTGGGTACACAAGTTTGCAGTGAGAACTACTTCCTGGCTTCAGGAGGTTTGCTTTCAGAGAGCGCTGAAACAACTGTTAAGGGACCACTAACCATTTTCCCCTGCCATTTAAAGCCTTCTAAACAAGCTTTCTTCTGAAATTTATGAATTTTAAAACCTTTTGAATCCTCTGACAACCTTCACTCAGACAATACTCCCATTGTGGCAAAGAGTGAGGAAAGGTTACAGGATTAAAAAAAAATGTGCAATGTTTCTCCCAATTAGCAGAAGAGGATTTGCAAAAGAGTATCCAGTGTTTTGTATAAAGTTGTGAAAATTTTAGTCAAATGTCTTCCATTAAAACCAATGGGAAATTATGCAAGTACAATTTTATGCAAGTTTTGAAATCATTAAGAATAGTATACAGCATCTTTTCTGACTCATTAGACCATAAAGGCTCTTAAGGATCTGATATGTGCTGACTTTATACCATAGACTTCAATACACAGGAGATTTTGCTTGACACTGTAGGATCTGAGTGTCTGGATCCTCAGCAGCTGTATATCAGAATACCTTCATTGACTTTGATGGAGTTCTGATAATGTGGAGAAGCTAAAGTTCCTCTAGTTTTAAGTATCTAAAAAGCCGTTATGGTCTATTAATCATCTACATTTTTTGCAGTCCTTGAATATTGTTATATTTACATAATTTATATTTCATTTACATTACTTATTCAGTTATCTAATACTTTTACACATCCCAAAGTACTTGACTTGAAGAGTTGCTTAGAGTTGTGTATGTATGTAGCTGTGGGCTTGCTGTTCTAGTGGTCTCAGCACAGGCCTATCTGGCAGGAATTCAAATCCCTTCTCTGACTTTTGCTCCTTCTGTGGCCTTGGGTTTAACTTCTTGATCTCTTTGCTTCAATTTCCTGACATATAAGGGTACAGTCTTTCCAGGAGTGTTGTGATGACTGTATAGCACTTTGGAGATAGATTTGTATGTGTATTTATATCGTTAAAGAGCATGAAACAAAGAACTGTGTTCTACAGTCAATGTGCAAGTCAAGTAACATAAAACTGTCATAATTAGGGATTCCATTTGCAAAAGATAAGGTTTAAATATCATATTAAAATTTAAGAATGGATTTAAGACATGGAAAGTCATTACAATGAGCTAAAGAATTTATCTAAAATTAAGGTGTTTTGGAAGAACTTGGAATGTAAAAGTATATAAATATATACATGTATATAAACTACCAGAGGGAAATCAAGGAGAAATAAGACCACAACTGAATGTGAACTCAGGACTGTATTGATTCATGCTGAAAAAATGGGTTGTATGTGTATGAAGTACTGGTTGTACTGAGGGTTGCCTTTGCTGAAGCTGGGATGGAATTTAATGTAGGAAAGACTTAATGGAAAATAATCAGCAAAAACTTATTTTCCAGAGACAAGAGCATAAATACTGAAGCAGAGCAATTACAAGAGTAACATAAAATAATTAAATGAGTATAGCTCAGATTGGGTATTGAAATGCAGATGGTCTAAAAGAATGGAAAGGGGATGTTGGATGATCTTGAGCCAAAATGGTAGCAGTTAGAGTATACTCAGTTTTATTCCTTTAATATTAATATGAAAAACAGCAATAGTGTCCAAAATCTGGCAACTGTGGTCAAGATGATAAGATGTAATTTGTATCCTGTGCTGGGCTGGAAGGGTAGGGATGTTATTTTACAGATGTTCTGTTAAAGAAAACAAGCTGATGAAGTATGTGAGAAAGTTCAAGTTCAGGATTAATCTCACCAGCAGCTCCACTACATTATTGACAGAAAGCTTTATTTTGTGGAAAAAAAGTCTATTTAGACTTTTCATTGATTTGTAGACAGATGATCCAACAACATTCTAAAAGATTATTAACCTTTGAAGCATATGAATATTCAAACATTTTATATATATGCAAGTTTGTAATGTCCCAAATTTACAAAGCAAGTGATATTTTCAGTTATACTGATTTCAGTGTTTACCCCACCATCATTTATTGGAGAGAAAGGATATTTACTTAATTTCTACCTCTTGATAAGGAATTTAAAGGAAACAAGAGTTGTCTCCTCAGTGAGCCCTGGGAAAGGGATTTATTTGTGCTGAATTGTTGAATCGTTGTGCTGAAGAGCTGGGTTTGCTACTCTCAGGACACTGAACAGTGCATTTGCAGCCCTTAATACATCAGGCAAATAAGAATGTAAAGAAGGGAAACTCCAACTAAATAATTTCCAAATGACCTTACACCCTTGAGCTGATGCTTGCCAGCAGAACATTGATTGACAATGTAATGGCTTTACTATAAAAAGGTCACTTTCCAATCACTGAGAATGGATATTGCTGTGATCATAGGAGCCTGCAGTCTGAAAAGAAGATAACGGAATAAAAGTGACAGAACTGTGTTCAGAAGTGGAAGGGTTTTTGTTGTTTTGGGTTTTTTTTTGTAATGTTCTAATTTTCATAAGAACATTTACCAAAGAGTAAATGACATGATTAAATGAACCTTCTTACAGAAATGTGAAAAGCATCATTCACTTGACACATTTGTTGTAAATTATAGATCCCTCAAGAACAGAAAAGAAAGAGAGCAAATGTCCTACCCCTGGGTGTGATGGAACTGGCCATGTAACGGGGCTTTACCCCCATCACCGCAGTTTGTCAGGATGCCCACACAAAGATAGGGTCCCTCCAGAAAGTAAGTTAACATTGTTTCATGGAAACTGGGGATAAAACTACAAAGATTTTTCTAGCATGCTTTTTAAACTTTTTATTTAAAAAATTAATTTCATTTTTCAGTATGGTTTGTCTCAACTTTTAGTCAACTGTTCTGTGTTATACTTTTTCCTTTCTTACATCATTTCCATTCTTTACTAACTTTTACACTGAAAGAACAACTTTTAAAGCTGTATTCTTTGATTTTAAGAAACCTAGGTTATTTTTAAATAGATCTGTTCAGTCAACAGAGAAAAAGGTTTCCAGAAGATGTGCACTGCTTTTACTACTGCGTGCTGATGTCACATCAACTGTCCCTGTTGTCTTGTACAGGAATAATTGTACTTGAAAAACTTGCACATCCTTTCCTTTGTTGTTGTTGTGTCAGAAACATAATTTATGTTAAACAAGTTTATATTATTAAAAATAACAATTTGGCTACTTACTCAGTTTCACAACTCAGGATTTTGAGCAAACATCCCCTGTCAGTCACATGGGTGGAATTTCCTGCCATGTCAGTAGATTCTGTGCAAAGGAGGTTCACCCATATGAGCTCAAGGTTGTTTGCCTGAAGGCAGAGGACTCAGTTTCTGGAAGTCACCTCTTTGGCTGGTGGAATCAGCATAGTTTTGTTGAAGCTAATTGCTTTTTGCTGATTTACACCAGGCAAGTGTCTAACTAAGATCCAGTTCTCTTTCACACCAATTTTAAAATGGAGTTATTCCATTGAAGCTTATGGACCTAAAATCCTCACTGTCCATCCACACTCATAGACCTAACCTCAGTGGATTTGCAACAGCCTAAAGGAAATGTTATGAAGACAGTCAGGGCTAAAATGGTCCCCAGTTTCCAAAGGAAAGTAGATTCTGAAGGATATAAAAACAGAAGTAGAGCACACCAAGAGTGGCAGACGTTAAAAGTCTCCTCTTTCATGGTAGGGTGGCTTCTTCCAGAAGTAATGAGGAAATGCTTTAGGAAACTTTGCTGTAGCTTGGTTGATCTCTGATACAGTAGAAGAGAGTAATTTCTCCACTCTACAGGACCCTGTAATTCTCTAAAACACAACTACTTATTTGGTTGCTCAAAGTTCTTTCACTTTTACAAATAGTAAATAAAAAGCTATTTAGAAGACTTTGTAAATCAAAGAAGAATATAGCTTTAAACTGTTCGCATGCTCTTGTACCTACTAAAATGAAAAAGGTGAGCTCATCTTTTTTTTTTTTTTCCTGTGATGTTGGCCTTGTGAAGCATGTTTCAAGAACAGCTTTGAATAGTAGAAATCTCAGAGTAAAGCTTTTGCATCTATGCACATTTTAGCACACTCATGATGGGGTGATGATAATGGTTATCTTTTAATCAGTGTATGTAGATAAATTCTCAAGTCTCTGAACAGCTTTTATTCAGTTCTTAACTCAGTCAAAGAATTCCATGACTTTTTTTTTTTTTTTTTGAGTGAGAACTAAATATAGGCATCCAGACTACCTCTTGTATGAGAAAACCAGAACTTTGCAAGGGTTGGATGGCCTGTTTCTGTAGAGTGATGTACTGCCATCCAGCTCTGAGGCATGGATTCAGATACGTCTCACATCATACAAAACTCTTTAGTGCTACCAAAAAGTTCTTGATAATTTGGCACTTCATAGCATGAGCTTTATGATTCAGGGGAGTACTGCTCTGAGCAGCTTTGGGAGCAAGTTTTCCATCCAGCTTGCAATGGATGCAGATGTAAATCAGTTTACTTGCTTAAGCTTGTACCACTTATTTCTTTTTTACATAGTTTTCTTTCATTTGTTTTTTTTTTTTTTTTTGCCCTTCTGCTATCCCTCAATTTTTAAGCGCTTATTTTTAGTTTTTGGTCTTTTGAAAGAGTTCTATCCATTGCAATTTTCACATTTTTAAAGAATACAAGTAAAAGTTAAAGGACCAATTCTGCTTGTCATATAGATATGAATGATATATCTATGTGGAACTTGGCAGAACTGGCCCATAGCTCAATTGGGCTGTCATATAGCTAGGGTTAAATTCTGTTCAGGCTTGTATTGAGGTGTGTTTCAAATAATTCAGTGTTCTATCAGTATAACTTGAGAGTGGATTTTTGGCTCTTGAGTTTGATACTGTATGTATAAAGCTGTGTATTATGAATGCATACATCTCCTGAAAGAATTTTTCTAGCCGTAATTTTGTATTGGACCATTACTAGCTCACCTTTTACTGTTGAGCTGATCTTTGCTCAGTGTTTTTGTATGAAGAAGATGTTGGAAGTCTTCTGTTTCGCTGTTGCACCAGAGATGCATTTGTTTCTAGGTTCTGTAACCTTCATAACTTTCACTGTTGCCCTGTGTTAATGAGCATAGGGTCACAATACTTACCTCATTAGGCTTTATTGGCTATCTGTGTCATGTGTATTTTGAGGAATGCTGGTTGTTAATGAATCCTGCTTTGTTTTAAAATGGTTTCATATATACTGGGATTTGATTTTTTTTTTCTTGTTTTCATACTCTGCTGTTTTCTCTTACTCTCCTTGTCAAGTTCTTGCCATGCATGAAAATGTTCTTAAGTGTCCTACACCAGGCTGCACAGGCCGGGGCCACGTAAATAGCAACAGGAATTCCCACAGAAGGTAAGGATGCCATCGCTGGACACCAACCTAGAGGGAACAGTGCCTCCAAACTGCAGCCCTTCTAGCAGTCCACTGGCGGGGGGGTGTGAGTGTGTGTTTCGTTGTTTTGTTCTGAAGATTGACAAGATGGTGCTTCGTGTGCTTTATCCATTTTAAAGAGTAACATTTATTCATGTATTTTTTGAGGAGGAGGAGTGTGCATTTGCTTCAGTATGGATGAATTGAACTCCACAGAAGACATTTTAAGCATCTTTAGCTTTTTGGGTGGATTTTTTCCTTTTCATTTTGATATTAGCTGAAAAGCAATGGTACAAAACAAGTGGTACAAATCCTTATGAGTATGTTACAATGAGAAAGAAGAGTCTGCCAGTGTCATCAGGACTAGGGCAGAGTTCTCATTTTCACACTTCACTCTCTTCAGGGATTATTTCAGAGTGCATGAAAAAATCCACTCTATTCCTTAAAATTACTTTTTTTAATATGTGAGAAACAGCATTTTACATACACAGACATTATAAGAGTTAGATTTCCTACTGACCATAGTCCCAATCCCAAAGTCCTTATTCAGCTAAAACCAAATGAGAATTTTGCCTGTTTAAGAAACCTTATGGAAATGTCTCATTAAATTTAAAAATGAGAAACCAGGAATGTTAGATGTAAATATTCTAACCTAACAAAAGAAGATCAAAACTATAATTTTTGAAGATTAGTAATATATTCTTACAGAAAGGGTATCATTGCTTATTAAATTCTTCCAAACAAATAACAAAATTATCAAAATTTTATTATAGTTTTTAGTATATGTCATAATTTTCACACAGAACAACAAGATCTTGCTTATTTCTTTCCAATTTTAAAAAATCCAGGAAGTGGGGGTAAGAGGGTAAAAGGAACTATGCAAGGTTCTGATTATAGAGTTCCTTTTTACTGTAAATTGTGGCATGAAGTCTTAAGAGACTACACAGGCACTTGACATTCAGTCTTATCAAGCTCTGGATTACTAGATCCCCTCATATTAACTGCATGTCTCCCAGAAGACTCTTGTGGGTACCAACTCATCTGCAATAAACTCTGGTACCCCTTTCTTCTCTGCAGTGATGCTGCCAGTAGATGCAGCAAAAACCTCTGAGAAGGCCTTACAGGAATTACTGCTGCTTGAAGCAGCATTCACTTTGGTTGAGTATCTACTAGGTGTCTGAATAAGAGCATGTCAGTAGAGCACAGCTGCCCTCTGGTTTGACTCCAAAAGCGCAGAGACCCCCCTTACCCCTCTGCAGAGCTAGGGCAGGGAGGAAAGGCTGTGGGGAGCAGTCTGCAGTCTGTGCTCAACTCTTTCTGCAGCTTTTGGGGCATTTTGCTCTGCTTCACTTTTTTTAATTATTTTTTTTCCTCCGTATTTCCTGTAGAGAAGGGAACATCTGGGAATGCACTGATTTGCCTTTCATTTTAACTTCTTTTCCTGTGGAGAATACAGAGAGCTGCGGTCACATAAGCATGCAATAGACTATGACAAGGAAAGGACTCCCTTCATTGTCAGGTCACAGGTTTTTACAGCTTCACTAAGAGCACCATCTGCTGGCATCAATATATTTATTTTTCCCTGTTCTAAATCTTTTCCAGAAGAATCAGGCTTATTATTGTCACTTTAATAAAAATTCATCATTTGCAAATCTAATTGAATTTCAATTCAAGTGCAGAAGTTCTTTTCACGTTACATCATCTGCTTCTAGAAAACGTACTTTAGTGGCTGAAATTCATGAAGACACTAAGTATAACACAGTTCAGATGTAGATTTAGAGACCCAAGGCCAAATTTTGCACTCATTTATATACCTCGAAAAAAAGATTAGAGTTAATGGACCTGAATGAAGTATGAAGCAGTGCAAGATTTGGCCTATGTGGTGTTGTCATTTAATCATCTTCAGGAGCCGTTTCGTTGGCAACATTTGTAGATGCATAAAGGTCACAAGTCTGCTAGCAGAGCTGCACAGTAGGTTTCAGTTTGTATTCTCCTCTCCTACTGGTATGTTCGCTGGCTGACATCCATGAATAATCTAGCCATGTACAGTCAGAGAAGAAGAGCAGATACGAGATCTACCATGTAACTTTGAAAGCAGAAGGAAGGAAGTCTATTCTACAGAAAATATATATGACCAAGAAGCTATTGGAAACCCTTTTCCTTTAGATTCTTCCTGATGCTGACTAAGGAGGAGAAGGAGTAGTTGGATCAATGCTATAATGTGAAACTACTCAGGACAAGACAATTAAATTTCCTTTCTGTAATTGCAGCCTCTCTGGATGTCCTATTGCTGCAGCAGAGAAACTGGCTAAAGCTCAAGAGAAGCATCAGAACTGTGATGTGTCAAAATCAAACCAGGCATCAGATCGGGTTTTAAGGTATTAGAAATCACTATAATACTTATTATTATGCAGAATTCATCACACATTCACCTAATCTGAGAATTTATATTTATATACGTTGTATATACATATATACCTCCTTTAAAGAAGAGTTAGAATTAGGGCTTCTGGATCCAATTCTCGAAGTGTATATTTCCCGCTCAATTTACATGGGGGAGGGTTGGTAATTATTTTGGCAAATACATGTAAAGCTGAAAAGCTCATTTTTGTCTTAGGCATTGTTTGGTGTAAAGATGACTGCTGGAGTGCAAAGTCTAAGAACAATGTGAAAAAAAGTTGGTATCTTTTGGGAATAAACTAATATTTACCGGTAAGTCTTGGTTTTTTCAGCAGGCTTTTACTAGTAAATATCAGTTTAAATTAAACCAGAAGCCCTATTTGCATTACCAAACTGATAGCACACCTTTTGGCAGGATACTTGGAAAAATACCAGGAATAGCTTAGATTACAGAGTAAGGTCAGGCTTAGGTCTTTGTTCCCCCACTTACTGACAAGAAAGACAGAAAGAGAAAAAAATTGTCCTAAATTTTCATATGGGAAGGACCTTAAACCAGTTAGACATAATTATGTGCCTTATCTTCATCTGTATATGATTCTGCACTTATCCAGAGCTGTACCCAGCTTTGTGCTATTGTTTCCTCTTTTGAGATATGTGGGTGGAAAAAGTACTATTTCAAAGGAGCTGAAGCGTGAAGGATACATGTAAAGGAACTAGACTTCTGCATGATTGTACCAGCCTTATGCTGATGATGCCCCAAGAGCTGCAGAATTTCTCCATGGATACTGTGATATGGGTAGGCTGGGATAGGTACATCCCTCCCAGCTGCCTCGAAGAGCGTGGAGGAAGTGCTGCAGCTTTAGTTCCCAGAATTTCCTACTTATCCCATAGGTTTCTTAGTATTTAACTGTCTGACAGTTTAAAATCTGATAGGGCTGCTTAAAATGAAAGATTTCTACTGTATAATCAACATCATTCTTTGAATATTCTCTTAAAACTTCATCTAATCTTGATGGTCTTTTCAAAACCCAGTCTTCCCATAGAGCTAAGAACACAGAATTCTGGTTCACATCTCTAGAAGATTTTTTGTTGTGCCTGTTGACTGTTTCCCTTCCTCACATTGTTTTTGATAGGCTTTATCTTAACTGTTCCTAATTCAGATCATGCAATTTTTCATAGAGCATCCCAGACAGTTTCTCACTTGACGAAAAAAGACCAAAAATGCAGTGGCTTTTTCCCCTGCTCATCAGGGGGAAGCCACTGAATTCACATGCCATACAAAGGTGGCAACTGCTCAAAAGCAACATCCAGTTTGCTGGCAAACTTCCTAAGAAGTTGAGCTGAATCTTAACTTTGGTTGTGAGCCGGCCCCGTGTTTCAGATTTTATAGTCAACTAATATAATGCTTTCATCTTGTCTTCTGCTTCACTCTTACCTTTAAGTCATCGAAGTATTAAGATTAAGAACTTGGAGCTGTTTATATTATTTACATGCAGGTAACTGATGGGCAGAGAGAGATGTTCTAAGAGTAAATCTTGAATATTTGTCTTCATCCAGTTTCCATCCCACCTGCATTTAAAATTTCTTACTTAAAAAAGATCGAATTCATAGGACTTCTGTTCCACAGAAATTTTGGATTTGCATTGAATGTACAAGGTCTGAATTGAATTTTTTTAGCTAAATATAGACTATCTTGAGATAGGATCAAAATATTATTCATATCAGCTCATTGTATAAATAAGCAACTGTATTCTGTGAAGAAGAAGTGTCTAAGGGAATAAGCATGCATAAATCAAAGGGAATAGTATGACTAATATCATTTCTTGGATGATCTTTACATAAATACCCTGACTAAATACTATGAAAATGAATTCATTCAGAAAACCATAATATAATATTCAAAACCTATTTCTTACTATTTATCATATTCCACTTTGTCAGTCAGCATGATGATACTTCTGGTCTTGACTGAATTTATGTTCCTATGAATGCTCTTTCTATTTCTTCTGGTTATAAATGCAGTAAAGAAAAAAATATAAAGAAAAAGAAAAAAAGACTTGGTTATATGATTCTTGATTCCAGCAGAAGCATCTCAGGTGTGCTGTTCATCATCTTTGCCTCCTGCTAAACACAGTAGGTAGAAATGCAGCACTGTGTATCAGTTGCTCCCTGTGACACAGTCATATAACACCTTCTTATGTAGGTAGGGTTTGCAGGCTCTGACCTTGATTTACCTGCTTTGAGACCTGATTACTTCTGTGGCCACCTGCAGAAGACAGCGTGACAGTGGAGTTCACTAGAGCATTCTTTCACCGAGATTTAACAATGGCCAAATGAGATCAGTCAGGGCTTTTCCTAACTATCCTCCAACAAAAGAGAAATTTAGCTGATACAGTTTTATTCTGTATTCATTCACAGAACCTTCCTTGAAGTGTGTACCTGTGTACCAGGAATCGCAGCTCCTGCCAGAACCTTGCATTTAAGGGTGAGCAGGACCTGCAAGGCAGCAGCTCAAAGTTAGCAGAGATTGTAAGACTCTCCTGTGTGTTTCTCAAGATGAACATGGACTTTTATATTAAGGGATGAAACAGGACTAGCTCCTTTTGAAAGCATACAGGAAAACAGTATACAATTCTGTTGAAAGAAATTCAGAGGAAACTCCATGAATTAAGTCGAGCTTCCAGTGCTATTTTTTCTTTTTGACATTTAAAGGAATTTGTCCAAACTTCTGTCAGACTGCTTGCCCTTCCCAAAAGAGAAAAATGTTTGCTATATGATGCAATTACTTGGGGAAAGGGAAACCCTGAAGTATTTTAAAACAGAATTTTAAAATACTTGTAGCTGGAGGATACATTTAGTGGTATTAGAATTAATTTTGTCTAGGCTTTGTTCAAGAAAATATATACTGCTTGTCTGCTGAAAATAACCAAACTAAGCAAATGCAAAAATATATTGCTATCTCTTGAGTACAAGAAATAACTAAGATTTTCTAATCTGAACTATAAATTATGCACAGACACAGTAAACTGAACTGCATCTAACAAACTTTACATATCTTTAATTTCTAGGCCCATGTGCTTTGTTAAGCAATTGGAGATCCCTCAGTATGGCTACAGAAACAATGTCCCCACCACCACACCCCGCTCCAACTTGGCCAAGGAACTAGAGAAATACTCTAAGACTACGTTTGAATATAACAGTTATGACAACCATGCCTATGGCAAGAGAGCCATAGCTCCCAAGGTGCAATCCAGGGATATATCCCCCAAAGGATATGATGGTAGGAGGTGCACACTCTTATACATGAGAGACAAGTTTGCAGTTAATCATGTTGTTGTATATGTAAACATCATACAAATAAGACATGTTTTCATGTTCATTTAGTATTATGAGGAATGCTGTCATGTGTAAGTTATTTTAAAGGCCTTTTTAAAAAGCACTGTTTTATCTGGTACTTGCTTCAGGATTGTTGTGCTGGCAAAAGAACATCTCCAGCTATTAAGCTCCTGGGATGTGTTGAGACTGGAGTAAAAGCTAAGTAATAGAGCTAGTCCTTATGTTGCTATCTGGGAGACTTGGCCTCAAGGGTCACATTAGGATTCTTACTTTCATATGGTAGTTCAGGTAACCTATAAAGATAACTAACTTGCTTAGTGGGGATACAGAAGTAGAAAACCTGGATCTCACTGCACTTCAGAAATCACTGCTACTTACTTAATGAGGCATTTCTGCTCAGTTTGTCCTTATGAATTCACTTGATGAATTCTACGGAAAACCTAAGTAACATGTTTAGGAGTAGGCTGAAAGTGGCTTCAGTTCAGTAGACAATGGATGGGGTCTGTTAGACAAGAGGACAAAAATGAACTGCAGGATAAAGAAATGAGGATTTGAACTGTAGATTTTGAAGATATAAGGAATTTCCAGAGCAATACAATTATATGTGTCTGTATATATTATATGTCTGTGTGTACATATATATAGATATAAAACCAAACTGTGCCTTTATCTTTTCTTTTCATTTTTCCTTTTCTTTTTCTGACTGTTAATGGTTTAATTTTTGGTTAAAATATTTGATACCACTCACTGACTACCATAGGAAATTTCAGGCAGGTGTCAGATTTTTGTTTAAGAAAACAGAAATAAATGTACTATATAGAAAAATTTGTGCTGTTGCCTGAACATAGACTCTGACATTCAAAAGTAGGTAAGTGGAGAAAGGGAAAATTGATCTAACTCTTGACTTCGCATTTCTGATATTTTGGATATTTTACTTTCTCATAGAATCAACGGGTATGTTCTTGTGCTAGAATGGAAAGGAGAAGAGTTCTGAAATGCAACATGTTTTTATGTAAAAGTGCCCTTTTTTCTTTTCTCATAAACTCATGTTGTTTGCCTCGTATCAGAATAAGGGCTTGAACATTACTAAAGGTAATGCACTAACTCTAACTGTGTTTAGTAAGCTAATGAGTGTACATTAATATAAGGTAAATGAGATATTAACTGTTGTGTATATGCTCTGTCTACTCTTGCAGAAAGGAAAGAATCGGAGTATAGTTGGGGATCCTATGGACATGTGTATTTTCAGATTGAATTACTGATATGTAAACAACTGATACATATTTTTCTCAATTAAAATGCCTTTTCAGCAAATAAGTAAAAACTCCACTTTTTTCCCCAAATCCCAGAACTCAAAAATACATGTAACATTAAACACAATTAACAGTGGCCTTCAGTAATGAAAGGTTAGGGTGGTGTAGGTTACTGTCTTTATGTACATACACCTTCTTTTGATATAAATAAGAATTTTACTTGGAGATAAGACTGGGACTAGGTTGCTTCACTGCTCAGTACTGTGAGCCAGAGAGGACTGAGGGACACTGTTTACATGTGATTCATAACACAATATAATACAATGCAGCAAGCATATATGGTTCTTGTGTACCCGGAACCACTGAAGGGCATTATAGCTGGAGCAGATTGTTTGTCAAATGAAGGCTAAATCCCTATGGATTTGCTCCATAGCCCTGGCTCTGCAGGAGCCATGCTATACCTGGTTCCAAGTGATGTATGAGCTGTTTGTCCAGACAGACATGCGTACATAATCCCAGAGATGCGACCTAATTTGCGTTTCTCTTTATACTTTGTTTTGATTTTCATGAAACCCTTAGGTTTCATGTCTTTGATACTCTGTAAACACTCCATCATATTTGGCTTCAATTGGCAAAGGGTTTCAAAATCAGCTAAATTCATAGAATGATGAAGTGAAATCCTGGGCACACTGAAATCCATCAGAGCTTTGGCACTGACTTTCAGTGGAACAAGGATTTTGCTGATAGTTAACATAAATGAATATGAAGGAGACTTCATAAAGAGGATCTTCAATTAAAGGACACACTTTTCCTCAAGAAACTTTGCAGTACTTTCAGGTGATTTCATATTTTTGTGCAAAAAAGTTATTAATTATTGCTACTAAAGGCCTTATGGAGGTACAGAGTGCACACCTATTATGTATGTCAGCAAAACATGTTTATATGAAAGCATATTTAGTTCTGAAAAGTTATCCTGAAAAACCTGAAAGTAAGCCTAAGGTTTCGGGGAAACTTGAAAGTAAACAGCACTTTAGTTTTTTCTGACTATATGAAACAAATAGTCTATGGATATGAAAAATCAGTAACTTTATGTCTCAGTCCTTTTTTAATTGTAAGCTAGCACTGTATTTTAATCATCATAGTAACGGATTATATGTTCAATAAGTGTTTTGTTGTGAGTGGCATGAACATAAATAGCTCCTTTGGATTGTTTTCTTGATTTTTTCACCAGTAAGCTTTAGTAAAAACAAAACAGAAAATGCGTATTTTATATTGTGGGGGTAGGATGCTCTGATAATTCTTGTGTTTGTGGGCTTGTTTTTCCTTTGAAACTAGTTTCATGGTGTATTGGATGTTGGGCTTATGGCATACAGCAGTAGAGATAAGAACAGCTGGACACAGCAAGCAGAGGAGACAGCAACTCTTTCAGTTGCTCAGGTGATGTCAGGAGCTCTCACTCCACCAGTAGTCCTGGATCCTTCCATCAAAGTGCTGAGAAAATGTTAGGAGTGGGATTCATCTGACCATACACAGACTTCTATTAATGTCAGCACCTACATCTGAGCTTATCACTCCTTTCAGATCTAAGGAGAAAGACACACATTTCTCTTATTCAGTCAATTTCCTCCTGAAGTACTTAATACTGGTCATGTGAATCACTGCCTGAAAGTTCCTATGTTTTTTTCACTGCCTATGTAGGAAGTCTAAAACGACTAAGTCAGATTATCTGAAGTTAGGTGAGATGAATCTCTGTATTGTGCAAGTCAGAAGTGTTGAAATTGTATCTGATTTACATGACACATTTGGTATTTAGGCAATACTGGGATGAGGGTGCCTGGGCAGAATTTCATCCTACTCCAAGTGTCTTCCTTTGGTCCTTTACATTGTTGGGATCTCTCCCACTCCTCCATTGTTACTTAGCAAGAGGAGCGTGTAGACTTTGAGAGGTTCTGTGTAATCAGTCCCAAGGCATGCCTGATGGGAAGCCAGTTCGAGTATGCACCTGATTAGACCTGTGTCTGTTATTTAATGGGAAAAGCTGTTCTCCACGTTTGGTTTCACTCCAGATTACAAAGCGTAGGTGGACAGCAGTTTCCAAAACCTGGTGCCAAAGGGTTGGGTGATGTATCAAGCAGAATCATCTGATATTGAAACAGTGCAGCTTTCCCTTTGTTAGAGATCAACTTGATTTAATTAATTATAAATGGATGATCTTTGTTTCTCATGAAAAGATAATGTGAAATGAACAGTCTGGGTTATGTGACTCATCTTAAAATGTACAGCTACAGTAGAGTTAAAATAACCATGGCCATTTCTCTCTAAGTAAGTTTTGCCTAAATTATTGGTAATCTTAAAGCTAATAATTGCATATAATGTGCTTTACATCTTCAAAGTGTTTTGCAAGTGAATCACAACACAACTAAATTTTAGAAGCAACTTTCTATTTATAGGGAAAATGAATTTGAGGGATAATATAGTTTGACCAAGGCCACAGAGGAGCCCATATCAGAGCCTGCATGAGTTTCTGATGGGTAGTCCTATGTATATAGATGCCACTTTCCCTCCCTTTTAGCACACATTCTCATAAATGTATAATTTCCCATGTAGTATATCTCTTATGTCTGTCTAAATGTGACCTGCTATAACAAGACTAACATTTTTTTGGCAAGTGATAGAAGTCTTATTTGTTCATATGAATTTTGAAAGATATTTCTAATTTGACAAGTTCAGTAGTACAGGGTGTTTGCTGTGTTAACACAGTTGAAACTGAATTATTCAATTATTTCTTTCCTTTAGCATAGGAAAATTCTTGTGTGTCTTGGGTATCATTACAAAGTAACAATGGATAAATGCTGAATTTTCAATGACCACCACTAACTACTATATTAATAATGAAACTCTTAAGAAATAGTTCACAATTTTATTATTAGTGGATACTCTGCTACAGTAGTGCTACTATGTGTTCAAAACAAAGAAATGTGATGAATGTTTAGCATTCACTTCATTAAAAAAGATCACACCCTGTGCATTATGTGGCTTTCCTGAAAAAACTCCATCTGTTATGAATTAAGTGAAACACTATTTCCTTTACAGTAAAAATAACACCGTGATTTTTTTTTATTTTTTTTAGAGAAAAGAGGATGACATAAACTCTAGCAGAGATATTTTGCTTTCAGATTCTTCTTTTGAACCCCGCCTGCCTACCAAAGCAGCCCGTGCTTCACAAATGGGCTGTGCTCATGGGAGCAGATTATTATACGTATGTCTGCTCAGACAAATACACCTGAGGAGTCTGGCATTTAAATGGAGCCCATCACGGAAGAGCACTAGCTAGGGCCTGACCTTTTTTGTATAGCTCTCTAATCAGCATTCTAGTTGGTTATTGTTATACTGTGCTATAAGGTATGATCTCTGCAGTATACATTTCCATCTGAAGGGCAGGTAGTTGCTGTAATATTCATGTATGTATCCTCTGACCTTGACTTTTATTTTTTTATGAAAATACATAAACTTTTAGATTTAGGAGATGAACTCACTTTCTTGCAATTTATAGAAACACTTTTAAAACCATTTATTTGGGAAGAGGGTTGGAGAAGTAAGTGGGCTAATAGGGCTGTTTTCCATGATTGCTGTAATACCTTTGGCTGCAAGAAGCATTTCTTAGAAGCAGCAGCAGTGCTGTGTTGTGTTTAGATAGGCTCAAAGAGCTTTGTCAGGGCCTTGGCTTTCCTGTGATCGTGGGTGGCCTCTGTCGGTCAGAGTAGAGCTGAGTGCCACTGTCCTTGGTGTGAGCAGGAAGGGGTGTCTTTGGTCCTTATTGTTTCTATGAAGAATTGAGGGTGCTCAGGTTGTTTGAAGGTGGGGACATTCCACTTATATCTGTTTCCATTTATACAGCCACCACTTCTGCCTATGTGCAAGCCATGGTAAAACTCACATGTGTCCATCACCTTTCTTCTTCCATGACGTTTCTCTCCTTTCTGATGGCCACCGTTGTAATATTTGCCTGTGATGTAGGAAGAAGAAACCTTTTAGGAAGCATGGAATGACTGAGGACACATGGGTAGCACTGTGGCTCAGAGACCATGCCCATCAGCCCTACAGTGAGCTTGATCTCCAGGAGACCCAGGGAGTCCAGGCCTTAAATCTATTATTTGCTCATGTAAATAGGAAAAGGTCCCATAGTGTTATGTTGCCCCTCATTAATAAAAATGAATAAGCCAAGCAGATCCTACCTTCTGTCTGACTATATATGCAGGGTAAAAGCAGTGTTTCTGTGTTTTGATGATTTTCTAAATCCAGCCTGTTTGTCAGAACGATTCATGGTCACATCATACAGATTTTTACAGGAGGTTGTTTCATACAAACTCATATATGTAGCATATAAAAGTCACAGACAGAAATCAAGAAATACAGCCATCATTCTTATTGCAGGCTTTTTTTTTTTTTTTGGCATCAGTTACTGTTGCTCATTATAAATTTCACCTCCAGCATTTTTTTTTTCTCTTCACTTATGCAGAATGCTCGTTCTTTTGAGTCATCCTTGTCATATTTCTTCCCACAGCTAAACGCTACTGTAAGAATTCGAGTCCAACCAGCAGCACAACAAGCAGTTATGCCCCTAGCAGCAGCAGCAATATGAGTTGTGGTGGAGGCAGCAGTGCCAGCAGTACCTGCAGCAAGAGCAGCTTTGACTATACTCATGACATGGAGGCAGCACACATGGCTGCTACTGCTATTCTGAATCTCTCCACTCGCTGCAGGGAGATGCCTCAGAACCTCTCCACTAAGCCTCAGGATCTCTGTGCGAGGGTAAAAATTAGTAATTCTGTTTGTTGATAAAGATTTCTCTTTACTGCACTTGCCATGTGGCCCTGATAGATAGAAGAATAGCTTTAGTACATCTTGTTTGGTTTTTTTTTTCTCTCTCTTTTCCTCAAAATTACCATAATCTGGCAGCTTTGCTAAAGCAGGGAGAAGAAAAGGAAAAAAAATGAAAGAGAGATGCAAATCGGTCACAAGTGTCTCGGGAAATCCTGATTGGTTTAAACCGATGATACTGGTAGCATGTACTCCTTTTTTTAAGTTTGTCTCTTACTAGTGAGATCTGTAATTATAAAAGATGTTTGGATTGCTCAACTGGTATTAATTGTACTACTGATTTTTTTACTAAACACAGTCTGATTCATACATTTTGTGAAAGGATTAAGATTTAATGATGCATTTTCATTTTAAAAAGTCACAAATGGGACCTAAGGTTGTAAGATCTAATACAAAGAAATCTGTGCTACTTGTATGTTATAATTTCATGCCTGCCTGTAATATCACAGTTCTTAAGTCACTGCATAATATATTTGGAATGAACAAATCCTCTGGTACAGGTGACTTTAAATGTGCTTAACATTAGTGCAGGATCACTAATCTTCCGCATGTTTATAGAGACTCAGTATATTATGAAATGGCTATATTGAATTTTGTTGTTAAGTTTTATATATTAAGAAAAAACAGTGTACTATTATGATTCATTAAAGATTTGTCAGAAGATTGTTTTTTATTATAAACTTTGTTTCAACTGTGATAGCTGTTCAGAAATGAGTATTTAACATGCACCTGCAAACAGTACGGTGCTACATATACGAGACCACTAGATGGCTAAGTAGACAGATGCAGTGCAGACGAAAGCATTTTTATTGTGCTTATAGAAGAGCTTTTGAGCTGGCAGACATCTTCTGTTCTTCTACATATAGACAAAGGAAGATATCTTCTACATATCTTTCTCTCATCCTGTAAAGCCCCTAAATCATTCATAACGAACTAAACCCATAGCACTAGGTACTAGTAATAACATGATTTAAGCCAGAATAACTGGTGACTTTGTTTTCAAATGCTGCTTTTTATATTAATTTATTTAATACTTTCTGGCATGTAAATAATTGCAATTGTTCTCTATATCAACGCAATGGAAAAAGTTGGAATAAAATGCTAAAAATCTTCTGTGTCAAAACCAGAAGGGCCCTCTTTCCTAGTTGTCACCCTATATTGAGACTGAAGGAATGAATCTGAGAAGATAAACAAGTATTTTCTAAATTAAATTAGCAGGATAGCAGCAATTAGAAATATGCTCTGACAAAAGGCAGTAATTCAGAAAGAGAGATTTGTATTCACAGTGCTTCCCTGCAGCTCTATTGTTACTCAAGAGAAGAGAAAGTTGCCAGACATATGAGGAGTCGGTTGCATTCACATTGGTTTTGAAACCCAAGTTCTCATGGAGCTTTTCTTTTTTGAAAAGAAGTGAGATTCTCTGTGGGCATTTTTATCTGTCCTTAGGTTTTTTTAAATTTGTCTTCATTTTAAGGTATCTTATTTCTCCTTGTCTAATATAATACACAACCCTTGTTTGTTTCTATGAAAGAAAAAGCCAGAGCCCATACTCACCCTATGTTTCACAGCACCTCAGCTGCTGCAGAAATTGGTGCAATTAGTCTTGCAATTATTCTGTTACCTAAATTTATTGATTATGAAGATAGATACATGAAATGTTAAAACATTTACATCTGCAGGGAAGGAACTGTGAAATCTGAATATATTTCCTCACTGCACATGGTGTCAAAAAGGACTTGGTCTAGTACCCTACCTCCCTGTTTAATTCTCTGGCATTATTTATTTAAGCATTGACTGTAAATAGACAAAGAAACAAAGACTGTTCAATGCTAGCTGGTTTTTGTTACTCTCATGACCCCGACAGGTATCAGAACCGGAAACAAGAATTATCAGATGTTAACTCATAGATACTCACCTGTCACACAACAAATCAAGAACATAAAGATAATGACAAAACAAATACCTTTAAAGATTTCTCCTTTTTTTTCCAAATTTTTCACCTGTGTGCCAGGTGGCAGGTGGGATAATGAAGACTCTCCCCTTTTCTCCCAAACATCAGATTAGCCATTCAGGAACAAATCTGCTTTAACAGCATTAATGTTGTATAACAGCATCATGCTATGTGTGGGAGAGGGCTCAATGCTTACAATCTATACAGGAATGGAAAAGCTTTTTATCATTCTGCTAGGCAGTCAGATTGAAGAGGTAACAGTTTGCTAGTGTGAAGCCGAATTAACAGCATTTTTCTTATTTTAACAGAATCCTGATATGGAAGTCGATGAAAATGGGACGCTAGATCTGAGCATGAACAAGCAGAGGCAGCGAGATGGTTGCTGTACCATTTTGACACCACTGGAGCCAATGTCCCCGCAACGGCAAGCCGTGATGAATAACCGGTGTTACCAACTGAATGAGGGTGACTGTTGGGACTTGCCAGTGGACTACACTAAAATGAAGCCCACTAGGATAGATGAAGATGATTCCAAAGAGATTAATGTATGTCTTTTTCATCTATTAGTTCTTGTTGCAATCTGATTTTGGTAATTCGTTACATTTCTGAAATTTGGAGGGAAGGAGAAAACATTAATACGTGATTAAAATGGTGGGTTTATACAAAAAGGACTTTCTGCTGGTTAATCTTTAGGACTATATCATGCTGGCACACGTCTGATCTGTGACTAAGTTCCACAAGACAACATTTGAACCATAAATGTGAATCATGTTTTCTAACAGCATCATCTTGTTAACAAATATTTTTTGCAGTAAAAACATTTCACTATATCCAGATTACATTTCTCTGTATAAGCAAGTTGACATAACTGTGCAATACTGGGATAATCAGCTCTCAAGACAAGATATTCTCCTGAATGTGGAAACCATAAATGATGTGCTGAGTATTTAAAAGCATGTATTACTTAGAAATCAATTTAAACAAAAGCAGCAGAGTATAATGTAAGCTCTCAACTATTTCAGCTAATCTTCTAGATTACTTATACACTACTGATAGCTCTGTCTGTGAAAGGGCCTGTATTAACGAAATACTTTCTTTCAAGAATACAAAGAAAGTATATGAGAAATCAGTTTTACTTTTCAATTCATAATACCAAGACAACAGCAAAACCCCTTAAAAAGAAGTGGCAAATAAAGAAAATACGTTAGTGAATTTATTTTACTTTTCAAAGCTTAGAATAGCCAGGGCATTGAAGAGGTCTGTTGACAAGATTCTGTGTTGCTGCTTCTATTCATCAGGTTTTAACCCATATCCACTGTGCAGTTCACAATCGTGCACTCAATGTAGTTTAGCTCTTTGGAGACTTCTAGAGCTTGCTCTCAGTTTTTTTCTTGGTTTATAACAGAAAATTAGGCTAATCATTTGTGTGTAGCACGTCTCTTGCCAATTTTGATTAAAACATAAAACTACTTACAGCAACTTTGAAACATATAGAAAAGTGGCATTTTCACTAGATACACTGAATGCATTCTAGCTTTGCTGTTAATTATGGTTTTGCTATTAATTTCACTGAAGTTAGAAGGATAATTGTCACTATCAAGGAAATCTGAGGTAAACCAGGATGCTTGTTTCAGAGCAAGAACTCCTTATTTCTGCTGTGGTGTTTATAGCACCATCTTCAGGAATTGCTAAATCAATGCATTCAGCCACTTCAGTCCTGAAAGAGAGGCTTTTGTATTTCGGAATGCATCATTGAAGTTAATTGCAAATTATATAATTCTATTTTGCCAGACAGATCCATTGAGGTTTGCTGCAGATTGAGATTCTGTGTGTAGATGTTAAGATTGATCCTATTTCATCTTTGAGATGTTCTAAACCATTAAAAATTCTATTTAAGATTGCTTTCTGATGCATAAGATACTGTATTAGGTGTTTAGAAAAAATACTGGTTCTTTTAAAAGCAAAATAATATGACAGCTGTAGAAAAAGCTGGTTTACCTTTTTTTCTTTTCAAGATAAACAAGCTATATATTCCACACTCTGTTGTTAAGTCTTCATTGAAATATCCAAGTATTGTTCAAAAGTTTAATATGTGAAATCATACAAAATAATTTCAATTTCTCTGGCAGAATAAGACAAAGAAGGTGATAACATCTGATAACTCTGCTTTGCATTATTTTGTGTAAGTTGCAGCCTCATCTAGCTAAAACTAATATGTATATATTTACCTGTAGCCAGAAGATTTGGATCCTTTCCAAGAGGCGCTTGAAGAAAGAAGGTATCCTGGTGAAGTTACTATCCCAAGTCCTAAACCCAAATACCCTCAATGCAAAGAGAGCAAAAAGGATTTAATAACGTAAGCATAATGTGAGGTGAAATTATTTTTCTCCTTTTAACCTTTCTCTCTTTGTCTTTTTTTAAACAAACGAGTACATATACGCCTTGCAGTATGAGCATGCAACATTTGCAGCATATAAATGTTTCAAAGTGCCAGTTAAGTAAAGTGATAAGCTAACGTGTATTTGCTTGTTCTTAATGATGCTATATTGTATTGAGACACCATTTTCATTTAAACCTGTTCATTTTGCAGCTTTTCGATTAGGATGCTTAAAACCCCTTGCAGTCATTGCAGCTAAACTGGAAACAATGAAACTTTTAAAAGTTTTTTTTAAACATCATACTTACTATTTTGGCTGTTTTTGTTTTTGTTTGGTGGCAGATGTCCAACACCAGGGTGTGATGGGAGTGGTCATGTGACTGGTAATTACGCCTCACATAGAAGGTGTGACTTCATTTTTTTCATGGTGGATTCTGTCTTTTCAATTTATTGTTTTCAGCTTACCTCAACAATGCTGTCAAAGTAAAACGTTGAACTATGTGTTAACCCTTTGAGTAATATATGTTGATCTTAAAAGCATGCTAATTTGTGTGTTGTATAAACGTCTTTTATTTTTAAATAGATTACTAAAATTTCCAAAGTATTCTTAAGCATTTAAGTAGTTAACCCAGGAATCTCAAATATTTTTTGTTACATTTTACTAGTTCATAGAGAAACAAACAAACAAAAGACCATTTACAGTATGTAATTTTGGAAGTAATGTTGATACTTAAATATATTCAGAGGGTTAACTATATTACAAAATTCAATATTACAGCACTTGCCCCATCGCTTTTCTGCATTACAAACTTTTACTTTTTAATTTTTATGTTGTGTTTGTTTGGGAGTGTTCAGTTAATGAGAAGATTAACTTACTTATATGTCCTGCCATGTCTTACAGTTTATCTGGCTGTCCCTTGGCTGATAAAAGCATTCGAAGTATGCTGGCCACAAGCTCACAAGAACTCAAGTAAGATATAAAGAACAGATATTTTCTTTATAAATATTTATTTGACTGCAAATTTTGTATAGTTGTATCAGAAATTAGAAATGCTGTCTGGAGAGCTGGTGCAGAAGAGGCTGATCCTACTTGGATCCTGTGTTGAAGTCTCTAGAAATTCCATATGGGCTGGCTCTATACATAAGTCTGTTGATGTAGTTTTTCCTTTTGTGTATTCATTAGGTGATAGGGGTGGACAAAAGTCAGAACTTCTGGAATTTCATCTAAAAGTTTGAATTCCTGTTCAATTTTTCTCTGAACTTTTGAGTTTGCTAGTTAGAACAGAAAATTCTCATACGACCAGACTGATAAAATACTTCTGATTACACAACCAGTAAAGGGCTGTAGTTTCTCAGATGTAGATTGGAGGGAAGAGAAAACAATTTTTTTTCCCTAATGCTTGCATAATTTTCCCCAGGTTCGTATCACTATTATCAGCTTAATGAATTTTCTCATTTGACTATGTTTTTTAGTGTTTACTTAGTTATTCCCCTACTTAAAATGCATTCTTTACAATTCCTTTAATTTCTTTTAGAATGCCAGTTATAAGCAATGAAAGTTAGAGAATTGTGAAACTTAGCTTTGATCTGTCTTCCTGCACTGTATGCTCAACTGCAACTCTGTATGTGTTTGTTAGTGCTATGAGCTAGTGGTACTCCTGAGTTGGTAGAATGGTTAACACAGAAAGATGTTTGTAAAGTAATAAAGAAAAAATTGGAAGGGAAAGTATAAATGGATAGCTTATACTGCCATGCTAAGCAGTATTCTGTCTTCACCATACATGAGTGCCTTAAATAGCATTTCTTGAGTTTAGTATATACCCTGATAAAAAAATCAAACCTCGATGTAAAGCATGGGAACGATAACAAAGCAAGCATGGGAAAGATAAGAAAGCAAGCATGAGAAAGCTGCTCAAGTAAGATTGCTTTCTAGTCTTAGCTGCTCTAGTTACTAGATGCAAACAATAGGTACAAAATTTACAATTTATTTTATACCTATTAAAAAATAGTGTTTTGAAACTATCAGTTTTGATCATGCTGGTATATGCTGCTAGAAGGCTTTGTGATACGCAGGGGGAAGGAATGTAAATGAGATTAGGGAGAACATGTAAGTATAAGCAGAGTAAGACATGGGCACGTAACACCAGAGAAACTCAAATTTGGACCTGGATTTTGGGTCAGGATTGTTCAAGTGGTAGATGTGCAAAGAAATGTAATTATATAAGCGAAACACAGACAAGACTCAGGGCAGCATGAATAATACTTTAAGCACATAGCTTGCTGCTCTAACCTTTTATAAAGTTTCTACTTGTATTAGGAAGGTATTCCTGAATTACTTTCTCTCTCTCCTCTGCCTTTCTCAAGCATTTGTAATCAAGCCTACCTAATAGAGACCAGGAAGAAATTAAAGACAACTTAAACTTGAGACCCCACTCCTGACTCATACCATTCTCTTTACCTATTTCAAGTTATGTCTAAGCAAAGAGAACAAAATTCAGTCATATTTAAAGTTATATTTTTAGGTTTAGCATCTATTATTTACTTAGCATCTTATTTACCTTGCATTTAATATAAATTATTTATTTAGCAATTACCATAATATTTATTGAACACATAAAAACTCACTTAAGTGAATTCAAGTTAGTAAACGCCAAAATTTTAAGCAGGCTAACTTAGCTCTCTTTTGCATTTTCATTAAAAGGCAATCCTTCATTTTCTGATCAGATATTTTTCCATAGGATAACAAAGCAAATCACTACACAGGGCAGACAGTAATCACTGTGTAAACAGCTAATGAATTTCTTCTGTTTTCCTCATTATCCCATGTGTGGCCCTGTCTGTCGTTCACTGCACTTTTCTCAAACTTCACTCTCGAGATATAACTACTAATTCACTCACACATTTGTTACTTTCATTGCATCTGAGTGTTTACTAAATACTTTATCTTGGTTATAAAAGAATTAATTTATTTTCATCTGCATTTATACCCTGAATTAAGTCAGGGTTGGTATTGTCCCCATTTTAACGCCAGAAAACTTAAATATTTAATTTTGATTGCTCAGTTTGAGACTTCTAGGACTCAGTTTGTCAGAGTTCTTCAGATCGTAGAAAATACTGTATTTGTTCAATGCAAAGGTACCCACTGAATTTGCTTGGAGCTGTGGGAATTCAGAAGTCACATGAGCTTTTGTGAAAAGGCATGAACTCTACAGAAAAAGCAAGAGAGTCCAATATTCCAGAACAGTTTCCTCTGCTGAAACTCTGATCAGTCCCAGCTTCCACTTGGACTATTTACTCTCTCCTGTTTTCCTTCACAATTTTTAATACATTGCTCCCTGTCTCAAGCTCATTGTCTAATCAGTCCATCTCCTTCCTCCATCACACTATTTTTATTGCCCTTTATCTGTATATCCTGATAAAGTTGGTACAGAGAGAGAAATGAAACATCTTTGCATTTCTCACATATATTCGAAAGCAGGAAAGTAGGAGTCCTATGGATGGCAGCATCCTTTATACAGCTCTCATTTATGCTCTTGTTCGCTGCTTAAGATGGAAGATGTGATCATGCAAATGATACAGTATATGCACAAAACAGCTAAAGCAAAGCTACATAAAGGATTTTGATTTGGGAATTTTAAAACTGTGAAGTACTTCATTTACATCTGTTATATTTCTGTGTGTGAGGTCTGAGAGTATAAATTCCTTGCTTTTAAAAAGAGCAAGCTGAAAAGAAGCAGGAATTCCATAACGTGGGATCCTACTGGCTCTCTGTCAGGCCAGCAGCTACCATAAGAACTTGGTATCTGCTATATAGGACACCTAAACTACTGTAGTAGCAAACAATAGTAGAAGGTATAGCGCTGCATGGACTGGCACCAGGAGGTAGGGAACGTCACTGTTGGTGTGCTTCATACGTGTTTGCTGACAGCATAAGAGCAGTGAGAATCAGTAACCTTGGCTCCCGCCCCAGGTTGTAGAGAGAAATGTATACACATTTTTTTGCCTATATCCCAAGCTGAGATCCCTTCTGTCCTGTCCCTACCAATCTGTACTGTTCTCATCTGTTCATCTTTTATTCCTTTTGCCGGTTTTCCACATAGTTGCTTCCAGTCATCATAAAGATTTCAACCTTTGTAAAATTTGCGGCAGATACGTTTTTAATGCATGGGGTACAGAGGACAACTGATACTGGAGTAGAAGAATTGATAGTGCAGCATAGAACTGGTGTTTCTGGGCTGCATAGTTTGGAAAGATTTCTTAGTTTTATGGGTTTGCCATACATAGCTGATGTAGCAATTATCCCATATGTGCTGGTAAAGCCTTTTTATCACATTTTACCAGTCTATGCTTTCTTTGCATGAGGTGTACAAACCACACATAATGCAACTTCCTAACTGGAGTTTTGCTAACACACTGGTTCTTTTTAAGCCCCAAGTGAAATATTAAATAGCAGACACTATTAACAAATAATATTAATGAATTATATCATTCAGATAAAATTCATAAACAAATTAATATGAGAATCTGAAAAAGTTAATTTTGCTTACAGTTATGTTCCCTGTATGTCCTTTTGGTAGTTGTGGCTCCATAGATTCCATCACTCTCATTTCCTGGCTCCCAGAATAATAATGTTGCCGCTTTCAATTAAATTGTTCCAGAATCAGCATATTTATTCCTTACCACACATGTTTTTCTACTGTAAATCTTCTTGCTCAGATTTACCATGCAGATTGTACGATTTTCTACTTTCACCCAAAGCCCAAGTAGAAACATGAGAGTCTTTGTTCATAGTTTATCTGCAGACCAAAACAGTTACACAGCCTGGTCAATGATCTCCAAATAACACAAGAATTTCTTCAGCTTTAATTCTCAGTTACTGCTGCTGACAAAAAAAGTGGTCAGCGGCTTTAAGGGTCTCTGAAGAAATTAATATCTAGAAAGAATCCAAGTTTTTCCAGCATTAAGTTTTTGGTTATAGTACTTGTGAAAGCAAAAAGGACTTAATGATCTTAAAGGTCTTTTCCAACTTAGTTGATTCTACGATTCTCACAGTTACAGTTACTTCAAAACTGTAATCCCATTGGAGAATAATAAATACTATAATAAAGCAGCATTTTGGAGCACTTCAAATCTTATTTAAAATAAAACTTAAAAAATCCTAAAATAAATTGATTTTAAAAGGATACATTGTGATCATTAGTAAATCAATCCCAGCCAAAATGCAGCATACCAATTGAGAACATTTCTACTCTGCCAATGTGGAACCAGAGAACTTGGGTACCAGAGACTCCCTGAAAATGACAAATTTACTTCTACTTAGTGCTACTTTGATGTAAAAATAATCATTATTTTTCAAAGGCCACAGGTAACCAAGCCTTAGTTTTGTCCATTGTGAAACTGACTATCAAATTGTCAACGTTTACCCTTGTTCCTTTTAGTCAATTTTCTGCCAGAAAATCCCGTTAGTGCTTATATTAAAAAATTTGATCCTCAGAAAGATACACAGTTCAACCAGGTGCCTACAGATTTGGATACTTATCTGATACTATTGTAATATACCCAGTCCTTCAATCCCAAAGCTCCTGTGTCTCTATGTAGATTTTGCATGTCATTATTTTCTGTGGTGGACATCTTTTGGTATTCCGCTATGGCACTTACAGGGAGGAGTACAGTCTCATTTCCCTCTCTACAATGAAGCCTGAGAGCTTTTTCTTTCTGCATCTCAGCTCAAATTGAGGAGCTTGGCCTATTTTTGCACATTCTCCACAATGAAGTAAGAGTTGGAATTTCTGTGCTTCCTTCTTCTTTCCATGTCACTCTGCTTTAATTTCCATACTCCAGGTGATCATCTTCTTATCTTCTTTTTATCCTTGTTTCCCTATTCCCAGGTGCGTCATCCTAGCAATGTCTTCCATTCAGTTCAGATAGGAAACTGAATTTCTCTGAAGTTCTCCCTGTTAACTACAATTCTTCTAGGAAGAACAACTCCATGCAGTACAGTTTTTTCTAGATAGAAGAATATCCTTAGTTCATACTTCTAGGGAAACTCTTCCATGTTAGTATAATCTCTAACATTCACTTTCATTGGTATAATTTTACTGCAATTTGCTCAGCAAGAATTAGCAACTAGGAAGAAGGGATATCCTTCCAGAAATGGAGATGCTTGTCTTGTATTTATTCTGATGAATATATGAACTAAAATATTACCTGAAAAAAGTAACATTTTCTTCCTCACTTTACTAATTTGGCAAAACAAAAAAATAGGTCTTCTCGAAACACAAAATTAAAATGCAGAAACAAAAATTAATAGAATATGTTAATAAACATGACAGAAACATTCCTGTCTTTACACAGGTAACCAGATTATTCTTGGACATTGGTTGTACCTACGCTCTTTAAACCGTGATAGCTCTTCCAATATACAGTCAGTTTTTGCACTCAAACCAATTATTTCTGCAGAGATCTGTTTAGCTGCTGAAGTGATTTCTCCACCTACATCCTGTTTTGCCACTTAGGTGTTTCTGCTGTTCAGTGCCTGGGTGTACATTTGTTGCTTCATCTGCACAGGACTATTTTGCCTTGCCTTTCCTTGCCTTCTTTTCCCTTCCCTTCCCTTTCCTTCCCTTTTCCTGGCTAGATTACATCTGTCTTCCTATAAGAACTCAGTAAGACTATGACCCATTATATCGTTTTCACTCATTTTTCGCTCTGAAAATTAGTCTTTGTTGCAAGAGGAATAACCATTTCCATTCTTATTATCACTTTTTTACCCCTGTTGTTTATGTCCTTTTTTGTTCTTTCTACATGGGAATCTTATAGAAGTTGTCATTACAGTTTTCTTGAATACTGAGCTTGTTGAGCCTAGTAAGTAATCTTGTGTTATAATGAAATATTCTTTTGATGCTAAGTATGGATCCTTTGAATCTGAGGACACCTTTTTAAGTTCCTTGATGTTTTAGCTGATTTTTATATAGAAAATGTGATTGCAAGGACCAGCTGTGATGTATTTGGAGTAACGTTAAAAACTACTGGAGTGAGCCATTTGTAAATGATAGTGTTTTATTAACTTATCTACAATGTTATGGTAAAACAAACTGTGGTTTTTAATGTGTTATTAAATTGTGAGTTAGTGTGCGAGTCTAATATAAATTATTAAAAACAAAACCAAGGAACATAGATCCCCAATATAGTTCACTTGTAAGGAATAATCTTTCCCAGTTTGTTCAGCTAGGTCCTTGGGCCAAGTGAAATTAGGAATCTCATGTGGTTTCAGTGGGTTTTTTTTGCATTTTTGTTTCCTGTATTTATTGCAGATTTCCACTTGGATACCTTATCTTTGATGGCAGCATGCATGCCTGGCCAGAACAGAACACCTTGGGCTCTGTTCCTGCACTTCTCAATACTCAAATGGGCACTGTAGGTTATACCTAGCATTTCCAACCTCATGTTGTGTGGTGTTATGATAATGTCCTTTGTATAGAAACCCATCATCTGCAGCAACCTCATCACTGTAGTCGCAATAAGTTTTACATATGGAAGTGGCTGGGCTTTTTTTCTGTTAGAATAACTCATTCAGACTCCAGTAAGGTTGAGTCATTCCATTTTTCTCACCTGAGTTTGTCAACTTTTGTCTCCAAAATGGAAAATACTTGAGTTCTGTTTACATAAAACCCTTCATCATTGTTTTCATTACTGAGAGATAGCCTTAAAAGCATGTGCTCTCTAAAAAGCTCCTTAAAAAACATCTGCATATCAGTACCTCTGATCCTGTGAAATGTTCCATGCAGGCACAATATTGTTTGCATGAAGCACCTTGCAGAATCAGGGCCTTAGTAAGTTTTCAATACCATGAAATGTTCTGAAATTAGAGGCTTCATTTGCATAGTGGCATCTACAATACCCAAATAGTTTATGGCCTTTTTCTTTATGTACTCAACTATTATAAACAAAAGCTATTGATAACTGTACTTTTATACTGTTTGAGTTTTGATCAGTGTTTAAAACCATTTGCCACTTAGATGTCACCCAAAATAGTCTCAATTCCAGTGAACATTCACTGAATTAGAGTAACTTTTTCGAAACAACCTGTATGACTTAAGAGTCTAAACTTTGTTTTCAGAAGGAATGTAAGTGCTGGGCATCTATATCCTTGCAACTTCTATATGTCTAACTTTGAAAGTGGAATTCAGTGTCTGCAATAACAACATAGGCAGTTTTGAAGATACAACCCATAGTTCCTAAGCTCTCCACTAATTGCCAAATATTTCAGTATGAATGTTTATTTGGCAGTTTATTTTAATTTTCAAAACTTTTCTCTTGTCAGTCATTCCAGTGCCATTCTGTGCAGTCACTAAGCAGCTATTCTGAGAGGAGCACTTAATTGCGATTGATTATCAATGAATTTACTTAGTTATGTTAATATGCCCAATGAATCTCTCTAAGGCCTCCTTGTCTTGGAGTCTTTCCATTTGTATACTTGCCTCCGCCTTCCTTGGGTTTGGTCATACTTCTTTGTCATTGAATGTGTCCTACATAATTAATCTCATTCAGCCTGTCATTTGCTCATATTCAATTCAAGGGTCTTTGGCACAATTTGGTTATTGTGCAAACTGCCATTGTGATGTTGATCATTTTTGCTTCAAATCAACAGATCATAACCAATTTCTCATTCCATCCAGATCCGCAAAGATCTGCAACATGATGCTGTGGTATATCCCAAGTGCTGAGGCAATCCCTATGGGAAGTTGCATAAACTATACAGTTGCTAAAAGGGGATTAAAAGTGCAGTGTTTTGCACTTTCTGTGTTTGGTCAGACTTGCCAAAACCCTTTAATATATACCCCAAAACAAAAGTAATATTATCACTCAAAGTCCTGAATATGATTGTCTGGATCCTCAGTTGGTGTAAATTAGCATAGCTCCATTGCCTTTAGAGTTATGCTAAGATACAACAGTGATGATCTGGGCTGATGCCCTCAGCTGCTCTCTTGGGTTAGCATTCATGTTTGATTGCCTTATTTAAATCTTTTGAAGTTATAAAACTCCTTGCATTGTTTGGTTTCTTAAAATGGCCAATTGCTAACTTGATTACTTGGTGTCTGTATCTGCACAGTAACATCTGATTTTGCCATGAAGTCAAGTTCACCCCTTTATTTTTATCTATCTCAGTGCTATTGGGACTTTATGTGGCACACATTTTTTGCAGCACTGTAGTATCTATTTCTCTAAAATATCCCATATCCCTCATAAACACCTCATCATAATATTCTTTTACAATATTTTTTGTATTCCCAGTAAGTGGAATTTACATTTGCTCATCTGCATGTAAAAACTGCTCTTCTACCCTAACACACACAGAATTTCCACTGCTTCAGTCTGCTGATTTCTCTCCTTTCACAGATAACGACACTGTGCTCTTTCAGCATGGGCTCATTTGGTGCACACTGTGTGAAACAACCATAGATTTTGAGGAGTATTTTAACACTGGCCATCATTAATTATTTTTTGTATGCTTGACTGTGCTTACACTGCACTCAGCTCCAGTGTATCTGCAGTACTGCAGTGTCTGTTTTCTGTAATAAAATAGAGCCAGAGGAGGACTGCAGTATAAGCATATTACTGTTGTTATCCATTTTTTTTTTACTGTGGTAAAAAGAAAATAAAGACAGACCTTTAAGAAAACCTCTAAATAAATTATACTTAAGATGCCATTTCCAAAATTATACTATTTACATAGTTTCATTAAAACGTTCAGCTATAAAGTAGTCAATCAGGGTGATATTTAAAAAGCCACCTTCAGGCTTCAGAGCTAATGGTATATGGAATAAATGGAATCTAGTTTCCAGATTTTCAGACTGCAAATTAATGGGAATATCATTATGAAAGCATATGATCATCTTAAAAGAGCTATAAATATAATTTCTTGCAAAGAGATTAGATACTGGAGCACTTCTATATTAAGTAGGAAAGGAATCAAATCATACAGAAGCAGTTTATAAGAAAACCAAGCCATAGTATTTCCCCCCCCCCCTCTTTTTTTTCTTTTTACAGGTAGAGAACTATTTTTTTCCAGGCCATTCAGTCTAGCATTTTTCTTGAACACATAGTTCATGCAAAAAGCATTTTAAACCAGATGTTGTAGAAAATCACAACTTACTCATTTTGCCTGTAAAACTATGAGTTTAGGGATTTTGTTTGCTCGTATAAACTGATGGTAGCTAAAAGAACTAAAATGGCCCTGTATGAAATGCAGTCTACTGAATGCTGAATTCAGAGTTTAATAGGTAAACAACATACAATTTACTTTTTGGCTATATGATCTGAATCTGTAATTCAGCCATGAAATAGACATGATATCAGACAATAAATATAAAAAGGAAAAAAAATCAAAAACATTTCTTACAAATATTTGTATATTTTTCTTTTAAATACCAGGGTTATTCTTTAAAAGGGAGTGAATTCAGTATCTAGTCTTTTAACTGCTATGCATTTCACAAATAAGTTTTAATTTAAAAGCTGTAAATGTTGGGTATGCTGGACACTGCAGAAGTAAATCACTGGTTTTGTTCCCTATGAATAAGAGTTACAAGCAAATTACGGAAAAAATAGGGAAATCATAAAAATTTATATGAAAAGAACTGAATAATTTAAAAAAAAATATAGATTATGGGTTTCTCCTCAAGGCTTCTCCAGGAACCATTGTAGGTGGTGATTTGTTTTCCTCTGATGCACTAATCAAGAAACATCTGTCAGGAAAGCGTAAGTATGTTCCATAAGTATAGGTGTAATGGAGGAGGGGCGAGGGCCTTTTTTTCAATAATACCCAATACATCTGTTGTGACTTCATTGTGAACAACCTGAAAGAGTGGAATTATTAAGAATTTTATTTTGTTATTTTTAAAGCCAGTTAAGGTTTAATCCTCAACACTCCCATTTACAGAAAAAGACCTTTAGTGGTTCTGAGTCTTTCCTGAGACCTGATCCAAAGTCCTCTTAAATCAATGGAAAACCTCCCACCATCTTTAGCTGGCTTTGGGTCTGAGATTATGTTCTGTACCTTTGAAAAGCTTTCCCTGAGCAGCATGTTTTTAATGGAGTGAGAACAACATTACAAGGCCAAATTCCATGCATGCGTGATCAGAATTTGCACTCCTCACACTTGACAAAAGCCATTTCTGGTTGATACTGTCATAGACAGAGTCCTATCATTACTCGTTTTACAAGAAAAAGGTATTTTTATAGTATTATTTAGTAAAATATTGGCAAGGAAATGACTGAACTTCTGTTTGAGTTTATATTTTAGTTTAATACAATAAACTTCTGTAAATTATAAGTAATATTTAATGCATATGAAAGGTATCTGTCTACTAGTTTATATGCAAAACATGTATCCAGAAACAATGTGTTAACCATAGATTGCGTGATTTTAATTCCATTTTTACGAAGTTTGGCATTAACTCTAGTGAACCCAGAGTAAATGCTACTGATTCAAAAATAGGTGACTAGTAAACCTTCAGGACCACATATCTCCAAATTTTGCAAAAATTCTTATGAATGTTAACCAATGTGTTAATAATGTGTCTTGTGAATGTTACCACAGGCCAAATGCATTTTATATCTTTGTATAAAGTCTTACAAAATCAAAAGGATCTCAAAAATCATTTTACTCCATCTTAAACTTTAAAAGACATTTCAAGGTAGTGGGATTGTTTTTAAGGCTAAGAAAAACATTTTTTGTTTGTTCATGTCAATGAAAATACTTTCCAAAGGTAAAGTAAATGTAAGAAATAAGGTATTTATCCAAAGGGTATTTTTTTCTTATAAATTTCCCTCACCATAGAAATGGGAAATTGTCAGTTTCTGAAGAATCTGCCAGTGGATTACATGACGCACAAGAGACACAGTCCACAACAATGAGCACTGGGAAGTGGCAACCTGTGGGAGACATTTCTGTAAAATATAATTTGCAGGGTAACACGTTCTACAGTCTTGCAGTTGACTTTCCTGTGATGCTATATTCGTCTTGAAATCAGTGTTTTTCCCTTTGCTTGAATGGATGCTGAGAGTGGAATTCTGCCTATACCTACTTCATGCCAGGAGGTTAATAAGGTGCTCTTCTTCTTCCATGTCATGTATAGCTGAGGATCACCACCTCTGAGCTAATCAAAACAGAGAATTTGTGTTTCAGCTGTGTTCCTGTCAGGAGGCAGTTAATTAACAGGAATGTTAGTAAGGATAGTGATTTAAAATATTTTGTCAGAGTTTGAATCCAGGATCTACTCTGAGAAAAAAAACACACAAAAAAAAAAGAATGTTTTGGCTTTTCTTTGCCAGCCTGGAAAAAGTATTAATCAATCTTTAGAAAAGACCTGTATCAACACTAACCTAGTGAATTAGAAATCAGAGTAAGGAGCAGTAGGAAGATGCTCAGGGCTATTTGATTATAAGCACACAAAACCAACAGGTGATTTTGGAAAATAAATGTATTGCTTTAAAAAATCAGAGGAAACCTTTTTCTTGTAAAAATCATGTAAGGCAGAGTTGTTAGCCTCTCACTCAAGGCTGCTTTTCTAATTTTGCAGTGCATGAGAGCGTGAGCCCTAAGGTATAATAGAACATGAGCACTTTCTCTCCCTGCCTCCATTGCCAACTGTGGGTAAAGTGTTTCTGGGCAAGCAAGCTGTTTTCTACACTGCAGTATGCAGTCGCACAGTGCCATTGTGCTGTACAGCCATTTATCCCTGTTTGTAACCTCTGACCTCTCCAGCAATCTGCACAGCTCTCTAGGAAACTATTTCTGCAGCTATTAGACTGCGACATTAAAGTGGCTCTTTCATGAAATGTTTACAGTATAAACTGAGCTTGTACTGCCTAATCTTAAGGGAGCTGCAGAAGGGGAAATTGTACAAAAGCATGGGCTTTCTTCCTTTGTTAAATTTAAGGAGAAAGTAAGAAGGGCCAAAGTAAGAAAAGACACCAGAGCATATCCCATGACGATAAAAAGCACAATTCATTTTCAAGTGCTTTACTTAATGATACCTTCAGATGTTCTTATGAAACTGGAATTATTACTTAAGTGCTGTTCAATACAGTCTCAGATTCCAGCACAAGAAAGAATAGTGTATGTTGGAACAGTTTTAATGGTCTTATCTGAGCTTCCTGCCCTCACTGAAGGAATGTCTCCTTTGTTCACATAATGTGCGATCTGCCTCATGCAGTCTGACAGGTTACGGTGAAATGGCACCAATTTCAGGATATTGAATGCTGTACTTTTAGCTCTGTTGTTTCTTTTACTGCTACCCAGACAGCTGCAACATCCTTTCGGGATGAACAGAAACTCTGAAGCAGAGGCAGATGGATGCCTGGAGTAGAAACTGGGAGTGTTATGTCAGACACACAGTCCCTCTCACTAGTCAGGACATTTGGTGTGATCTACTTTATCTGCCTTGCTGACAATTTTGGAGCTTTCATTAGCTCTGTAAACTAGGCTTCAAAGTCATAACTTTCAATTGTTGAAAAGAACATATACAAACAAATATCTCAAATATATACAACTATACAAAGAAATTGACTGATGATTGAACTTAAGCTATCAAGAAGGAACTGAAATCACGTAGAAAGATGATGATTGATCTTTCTGGAAATAAGCCTGCATCTGTACTGCCAATAGGAGGCCAAACAGTATGCCGCCTCATACAGTTTCTAAGATGTATTAACAAATTATAAGATTATGTAGTCAGGGCACTCCAAATGTTACTTAATCCAAACTCCTGCTCAGACCAAGCCCAGCCAGGGCAGGTTGCTCAGGCTCTTGTTCAGTCAAGGTTAGAGTTCCCACAATTCGTGATAGTGTTTGACCAATCTGATGGAATTTTTTTGTCGTTTATAACGAATCGGGCTTTCCCATGCTGAACCTTATCCCCATTTCTCTTATTCTTCAGCTATGCAGCTCTGATAAAACTTTAGCCATGCCTTCACCACACCATCTTGTTATGTATTTATAGACAGCAATAAGATTTCTTAGACTGTTCTTCATAAGAATGAACAAGCCAGTTCTCTCAGCCTTGTATATCAAATGCCCTGGGCCCATAACCGTCCTGCAATGTCTTTCAGCAAAGCAAACTTGCAGCTTAATGTTTATAGTTCTCAGAGGGCTGGGAAGAATACAAAAGACACTGTACCCTCCTAAGTGTTACTTCATTAGCCCTGATTTGTCTGCCCGCTGTCTACCATCTGAGACTAGCTCAAGGCAGTAGGATGGAGTATTTATATGGGTGGGCATAGCTGTGGTCATGGCCAACCGTTCCTCCTGGCAGACAGGTTCATGACTCAACCTGCACTAGGAATTTTTCCCTTCAGTATTAATTAGGTCTTGCTTAACATTGTAGGTAAATGGTAAATTAGGGCTCGAGTAAACAGTAGAGTTACACTTAATAGTCGGGATTGGTGGAGCCTGAGTTTAAGTCAATCACCGGAACAATTAGAACAAGTCTGAGACGTTTTCAAAAATGAGTATAAACTCATACAGAAAATCAGAAACAAAACTGGATTTCCCTTAGCTGTATTGTTCATTAGCCTTCTTACTAGACCAGGCTGCCTCTCACAGTCTGATATAATTCACACTCAGTATTTTCACATTTCCCCACTTGGTCTTCTGACAAATGTTTTTAGGCCTAGAGGAAAAAAGCTGCTTGTTTTCATGAAACTCAGACTGATGGATTTTACTCTTTTGCTGTTGACTCTTCACCCCCAAAATAGAAAGTAGTAACTCTGCTTTATCTGTCTGGGAAAGCAAAACCCTTGAGAGTTTGCTCCATTTATCCAAATGTTAACCTGGATTGTTAAAGCCACAGACTACATGAAAGCTGTTAATTTGTTTCCTCTGCTTTTAACAGTCCTAATCTGATAGCTTTTACCAGTGTTTCTTGGGGAGATGCTGCCCATTTTGAGTATTCCAGATTCATAGATTTTGAAGTCATCCCCAACCTCCAGGAAACTCTCAGGAAGTAACAAATTCAAGGTCATACTCTTGTGCCCACCAGACCCATTGGTAATTTCTTCACCTGGGAGAAGCAGATGTGAAGCAGATATATGAGCAGAACATCAGAGAAGCAACAACACAGAGACAACAAGTCAAGAATTATGCTATTGACAATTTTATGACATTCAAGGCAATCAACAGGCTACTGAACTCTTATGAGAGGAAAAAAAATCCTTACTTTAAAGACTGCATTTTCAAAGCACTCAGTATTTGGCTTAAGTTTAATTTAGTTTTGGGCTGACACTTCCATATACATCATAAAAAGAAAAGTTAGGCCAGTTGTACATGCTTTTGAAGGCAGCTTTTAAGATGAAGAAAACCAAAATGCTATCTGTGCCACTCGCCTCAAGTGCTCTGCTCGGACCTATTTTCATACACTGCGAACAAGAAAAATCATGTTACTGGCTGTTTTGCAAATCCTGACTGGACCAGTCTTGCTGTTCAGTGTCTGAGTGGCAGATATTCCTGAGGGGCTTGTGGTTCCCATACTAATAGACTAATCAGGAATTCTAGGAATAGGACATTCTTCTTCAGAAACAGATGTGTCTACTCAAAATTACTGAAGAAAGACCATGTGTTTTGGGTTTTTTTTCCCCTAAGCATGGCATTATTATATTATAATAGCATTATTATTATTTATTATTATTACTTGGGCCACAACAGCCTCATACAATGCTACAGGCTTGGGGAAGAGTGGCTGGAAAGCTGCTCAGCAGAAAAGGACCTGGGGGTGCTGATTGACAGCCACTGAACATGAGCTTGCAGCGTGTTCAGGCAGCCAAGAAGGCCAACAGCATCCTGGCCTGTATCAGCAACAGTGCGGCCAGCAGGGCCAGGGCAGTGATCATCCCCCTGTACTGGGCACTGGTGAGGCCGCATCTCGAGTACTGTGTTCAGTTCTGGGCCCCTCACTGAAAGAAAGACATTGAGATGCTGGAGCAGGTCCAGAAAAGGGCAACAAAGCTGGTGAAGGGCCTGGAGCACAAGTCCTATGAGGAATGGCTGAAGGATATGACAGGATTTAGGAGGAATGGCTGAAGGATATGACAGTCTTTAGTCTAGAGGAGAGAGGCTCAGGGGGGCCCTTTTTGCTCTCTACAACTATCTGAAAGGAGGTTGTAGTGAGGTGGGGGTTGGTCTCTTCTCCCAAGTAACAAGCGATAGGACAAGAGGAAATGACCTCAAGCTGTGCCAGGGGAGGTTTATTCTGAATATTAGGAAAAGCTTTCTCACCAAAAGGGTTGTCAGGCATGGGAACAGGCTGCCAGGGAAGTGGTAGAATCACTGTCCCTGGAAATATTCAAAACCCATGTAGATGAGGCCTTTATTGACATGGTTTAGTGGTGGACTTGGCAGTCCTGCGATGATGATTGGACATGATGATCGGACATGATGACCTTAAAGGTCTTTTCCAACCTAGCTGATTGTTTGATTCTGTGAAGCTATTAAGAGACAGAGACCTCACATGGCTTTGCTCCTAGTTGTTGGGGTTGTTCTCTTAAGGCTGTCTTCTCCTGCGTTTTTCTCCATGCCTCGATGGTTTTATATTAATCCTTCGTTATAAAAATGGAGCCTTTTTTCAAAGGCTGAGGTGTTTGGAAATGAACATTTGAATTTGCATATGTTGGAACTGATTCATTCCTGGTGCCAGGAACTGCTCTCTGCGGCAGGGAGGGGATCTGCAGCTGGCTGGTGCTGCCTCCAAGGCAGGCAATGCTGGCAGGAGAGAAAGCGTGGGCAAAGTGCCCAGGGAGAGAGCTGATTCACAGCTTCCCCCTGGCAGCTTCTGTGAATGGAGCACCCCCTGGGTAGTGCACAGAAGCTATTTCACATTAGGCATATACCATGCCTTTGGCAACTGGCATGTTAGGCGGGTTAAGCTGGTGTTAGATGTGAGAACAGCGGGCAGCACGTCATGGCACTTGCTGCTGGGAAGCTGGGAAGTCCTGACTGCTAGCAGAACTGGCAACATGCAGAGGTGGTAACTGAAGGCACAGGAATATTTTTCTTTTTTCTAAAGCAATATAATTAGTTTAAACACACTGTGTGTATCTGTGCATTTGAGTGCACAGCAATATTTTAAATGCCAGCATGATGCATTTAGACTACTTACAGGAAAATGGATTTCAGTGTAATTAAAAACCATATCATGTTCTTTCTCACCCACACACAGTTCAAAAACATGCAGAAATGCTATACAGATAATACCAGCAGCTAAGGACAGAAAAATTGTACATGCAGAATGTCAGCGAATTAATTACATTTTACCTAAGGAGAAGAATATGCAGTCAGCCACCCCCAGTTTAGAACCATTCAGTTGCTGGGGATTTCTAGAGGCAGCAAGAGAGACAGAGCAATCTCTCAGCAGAGACTGAAGAGACTGAAGTTACCTCACGAAGCCTTTGAGCCAAAATTATTTTAGTCTCATGCCTGGACTAGCTCCATAAGCCTGGCAGCATTCCTTCATGGATAGAAAGACTGTAGAGTGAAAGTGGAAACAACAAATCCTTCCATTCTACACTTCTCTCCAATCACCAACCTGCACTTTTACATATGAAAAAGTAGTATTTAGCACTTCTGCTAAAACTAAATTTGTGTCATTAAGTACTCTTTTTAGTTAGGCTGAACACTGGGGCATAATTACTATATGAATTAAATTTAACTTACTTTTTTATTTTCAGCTTACAAATCTTTATGGGCCTTTGGTATTTATAAAGGTCTAACTTCACATGCTTTTGGGGGTATATTTGTGAGGACTAAAACATAGGTTTAGCCTTGAACATGCAACCATTTTATTCTTCCACTGAAGATCTGCTGAAATATTCATTATCTGCATGCCTGTCCCACAGAGTTTATGTTGCCTCTTGAACTAATTCACATGAGCTTCAAATGAGCTCTGAATCTGATTTTCAGAAGTACCCAGTGCTAGTCTGGGTCTACTCCTTTGAAGCCATGATAAAGCTTACAAGGACTTCAACAAAAATCAAAGTGTGTAAGATACTTAAAATGAGTCATTGTGTCTTGGCAGCCAAGAAATTCTATGCTAAGGTTTCACACACACAGTGTTTTCTCCTGACACAAGGATGCAATGCGTAGCCAGTCATCTCAGCAATGTGAGAGGACCACGAGCAATGCAGACTATGGGAAAGATAAAATCAGCTGGGAGAAAAGAGAAGGAGGACAAGAAGGGTGATGAAAGTAGAGATAATGGAAAGAACAAAGATGAAGAAAGAAGAAAGAACTGTCGACTTCAAGGTTATTAGAGATCATGAAAGGAAGAAAGGATGAGGGTGGAACAGAGAATGAAGAAATCAGATAAAGCGGACAGAATAAAAAGCAAAAGGAAGAGAGTGAAAAATTAAAAGTGACAAGAAGAGACAATGAAGAAGGAAAAGCATCTGGAAAAGGAAGTAGAATGTGGAAGAGAAACACTGAAGAGGAATATAGATGGAAAGCAAAGTATAGGGCAGAAGCAAATGGAGGCTATTGCTCCACTGTGAAAAGAGCAACAGATTGAAAGTAGGGAGAAAGAGGCATCAGGAAATAAAATGGAAGGAGTAAAATAAAGAGTGAGGAAATATGTAGATATGCAGCTTCACTGAGGGAAATTAAAAGAAAAAATATATCCTAACAAAACCATTTTTCTCTGCAAAGTCACAAATAGGTTGTGTAAGTAGAGGGCTTCTGTCTAGGCATCAAAAGGAAGTATCAACCTTTAGGAATTCAGAAGTCAAATGCTATGGTAAAAAAATAGACAATAAATGACAACAGGGTAAAAGTAGAAAAGCATCTGTGGTCCTGCTGGAATTAGAACAATGATTTTTCTTCTGTGTCTTCATGAGTGTCGTGGTTCAAGCCCAGCTGGCAACCTGGAACCACGCAGCTCACTCTGCCCCCTGCTCCTTCCTCCCCCTGCTCCAGAGGGATGGGGAGGAGAATCGGAGGAATGTAACTCCCACGTGTTGAGATAAGAGCAGTCCAGTAACTAAGGTATAATACAAACCACTACTGCTACCAATAATAATGATAAGAGGAATAACAAGGGGAGAGGACACAACCGCTCACCACCCGCCGACCGATACCCAGCCCGACCCGAGCAGCGATCTGGGCCTTCTGGGTAACTCTCCCCATTTTCTATACTGGGCATGACGTGCTATGGGAAGGAATACCCATTTGGGCAGTTTGGGTCAGGTGTCCTGTCTCTGCTTCCTTCTGGCTTCCCCTCCTCCCTGGCAGAGCATGAGGCTGAGAAAGTCCTTGGTCAGAGTAAACATTACTGAGCAACAACTAAAAACATCGGTGTTATCAGCGTTGTTCCCAGGCTGAAAGTCAAAAACACAGCACTGCACCAGCTACTAAGACGGAGAAAAAATGACTGCTGTAGCTGAACCCAGGACAATGAGGAAAAGGACCAGCAGCATTCCCATTTCACATACTTAATTAGAGCTTGACAATCTACCAAAATATCTGGGTCTGAAAATAAGATACAAAAATTTACACATCCAGATTGCTTTCACAGAGATGGCTAGAACAGTAATGGCTGGGAGGCACTGCTCTGACTGCTCAGAAAGGTAAAGGCAAAACGAGTTGCTGGTTTCTGTCCAGTTCCTGCTAAATAGGTGTTTTCGCAGCAATAACCACAACCCTTACTGTAACTGACACACCTGTGGCCAAAATGTCTTCACTGAGGACCACACAGCTCTGTTTATGATGTTCTCACCCTGGAGTGCTCCCTGCAGGTTAGTGGTGAGTGGCATACAAACTGGAGGAAAACTTGTTTTCTATTTTGGCCTCTTACATAGTTACAAAGGGGACTTTTTTGTCAAGAGCTGCAAACCTGTTGGTTTTGACAAGCACTCAAATTCATAGAGATGTAGACATACAAGAAACTTACCACACCTTACAGAAAACTCCTTTTCTTAATTTGACAATGGGTCTCATCCCTTTCGCTTTCTTGTCCACTCCCCTTTTTTTCTTTTTCCTCGCATATTCAATTCAGAGAACTGCAAATGCAATATCATTCATTACATGTTTACTTTTGTAACCTTTTGTTTCTGGACTACCTGACTAGGAAAAAGCCCCAATATTTTGTTTATGAATCTCTATAGCTGCAAACAGAGCAGTAAATAAGAATCTGTATTTCTAGCCCGTTTTTCTCTCCTGTGTGAAGTCACTTAGCCTCTCTATGCCCCAATTTTCCTCTGCCACATTTATCCCTTTTTCAAAGCAGTATTGTGAGATCTAACTATAAAATAAATACATAATAATAGTTTGTAAAAATACTTTCAGATCTTCAGATGAAAGATAGAAATGCAAAGCATTACTGTGTCTGTCTTCCAGCCTCCCAACATATGAATTTCATTCCTAGCGCTTCAGTCAAAACAGAACCTCAAATAATGGAAACCAACAGACAATAACAAATTCTACGTTCTGCTATGAAAAAATCCCACAGGAAACAATTATATTTCTCTAGCCTTTCTGAACCTTCAACAGAAAATCACACCTCTACTATAGAGGTTGACAGCATGGTCAAAATAAAACTATGGGAAAGAATTTTCTATTAAATCCTAGTTCTTTTGCAGTGTGGAAAATTCTGAAGAACCATTTTGAATTTTTGCACAACTTACTGGTTTATTCCCCCATTCAATTCAATCTGATTTTTTTTTTTTTGCTTTCCTTCTGGTTCCAAAATGCCATTGTCATTGTGTAGTAAAATATCTAAAAGAAAAAGAAAAAAAGCAAAATGTTTTCATTATGTTGCAGATTACTATATCTTTATCAATATGTTTTAGAAATAATTTATGCTTTAAAATAGATTTTAAAAGTAAGTCAACCAAAGCTATATACAATAATGAATACAAAACTACCTAAGTTCTGTCTTTGCATCTTTGTGTAACAGCCTGTTTGGTCTCATACTAATTGAGCTATAATTCTAAATACGTAAACTACATGTAAGCTTACCTAGCTCCTGTAGATCTAGCTAAAAGCCTAGGAATATAGGTTTAAAAGTGGATCTTATTTGTAGTCTGCTAATGCTATGCTAGCTGTTTTGGTTTTGTTGGGTTTGTTGTTTGGTTTGGTTTTTTTTTCTGAGCTGAACTTGCAGCAAGACTTTTAACTTTGGCATTTGGAAAAACCCTCCAAGAGCTGATTTGGACATTGCATCTATTTCCTCCCCAGTCCCAGAAACCTCCCTAAGTATCTTTAGGTGCAAAAAGTCTTTTGTAATTGCTGCTCCTTTCCCTGGTGAAGAATGGATAGTGGGGTTTATTTATCTCAGTTTGACTCTTACCTTTTTTTTCATTCCTGCTATTGAATCTAAGCCCAATACTGAATCCACCTGCCACAGTTGTTGCTGTTTTGCTGCCTGCCCAGCTTTCTGTTTATGCTTATGTTTCCAAAATAAGCTTCTCTGGGATGGTCTGTGAAATGAATGGGACATCAAAGCAGTTCTAACTGCATTACCATTCACTGACCAACTCTTTCATTTACTGGGTGGCCTGAATTTGTGGTAAAGCACTATTGTTATATGTTCTGAGCTTCACTCTTTACAGGGTGAGTTCCTTTTATCGCCTTACTTTTTACAGTACTAAAATATTTCTTTTGCTGCAATAAGCTATTATGTAGAGTCTACAAATAAGCTTCTGACCCTGCCAAATTACATTCACTTTAAGTGAGAAAACTGTGTATTTCTTTCTCCACTTATTCTGATATTAATTTTCAAGGGTTTCATATCATTTGCCTCTTATAAACACCTGTACATACCTTTTTCTGGTATTGTTACATGTACATATGATTGGTTAAGTCAAATATGTACAGGCAGTAGTTGATAGTAAAGTAGTAGAGTATATGCAAGTCCTACGTATGATTCAGACATTCTGAAAATACAGACTCACAATTCGAATAGTACAAGGACTAGTAGTTGTCTCCTTGTCTAATCTGCTTAGAAGAGCAAATAAATACTGTAATAACTTTATAGTTGAAACAGACTGCTGTATATCTGCATCCTACATTTCACAGTGGTTATAAGCATTTCTCACAGAATGGAAATAGTAAATAAAAATGTTCCAGGATTTTAAAATGTTCTTGCTAACTGCACTAAACTCTCATTTCATCAGTTACATTTAGGTCAATATAAGATTATGAAATTTGAAAACAAATATTATAGAGTCAAAATCAAAATCTGAAAGGTCTTTCTAAAATCCTTGCCTACATAAAAAATCTCTTCTGGTTTAATCAAAAGTATGATTTTAAACTGATGTGAACTGTACAGAGGCCTTTGTGAAGATTCTCAGTTCAATTTACAACACAATGATTTCTTTTTTTAGCTTCAATGCTTAAGATTTTTTTTTTTAATGACACAGAAATAAGCTAGATTTTTAAACTGTGTAAGACTTTCCAAATGGTTGAGGTGTAATGATCTGATTTTAAGACTGATTGATTGGATATACTGGTGCATCTTATAAATCTTGTTTGTTAAGACACTATCAATCATGCCTGCCTGTAGCAAAATCCTTGAAAAAGATGAGAAAAAACATTGTTCAGTTTTAATAATATCTTATTCTCGAAAGGATTCAAAGATCTGTAGAGGAAAATGGTGCCTTCAAATAGCACGGGTTCATAAAGAAGGGATTCTTGCAGTATCTCAGTCAGCATGCAGAAGCAGTCTCATGGCTCCTCATTCTTTATTCATTTAAAGCCAAGGTTTAGTCAATTCCTCTCTCTGCAGAACCCAAAACATTTGCCAAAAAATAAAAATTAAAAGACAAAGTAGTGAGAACATGTAAATACTTAGATATTAATTATTTTAAATGTAAGATCCTTGATATAAGATGCCCTAACTTCAAAAAAATTTCTTCTTTAATTTAAAGAAATATCCAGAGCTTGTTTTAGCCATTTGAAACCACAGCAAAGAATGAATAGTAAAGGCCATCCAGACTGAACTATGAGTTCTTCACCCAGGGCCATATTTTTACCTAAGTTGTATCAGAAGAACCAATGCAAAAATGAGGGGGTTTATCTTTCTACAAGCAGAAAGATTGATGTATGATGTTAGCCTGTATATTGGTCTTTAAGATATTAAGAGTCACAGTAATACTTGTGCCTTCTAGTCAAGATCGTGATCTTGTACTTGGTCCTGTGCAAAGACATAAAGTGAGAGAAAAAGAGAATTGTCTTTAAGGATGTTGTTTAGACTTCTTGTCCAAAGTGCACATGCTGCTGGGTATATAGAAGAGAAACTTCACTGACATTGAACCCCGGTGGTTTTACCAGCTTACATCCTGGAAGTGCTACTATAATGTTTTCTATAGAATAACTGAACTAGGTCAGATGAAGACCATGAGAACTCCATTTAAAAAATTTCAATTTAATTTATCTCTTCCAAGGTTGCATTTGAAGTTTGGATCTGCTTAGCTCCTCAGAATTAGGTAATGCTTACTGGCTTTAAAGAGCTAAAATTCAGCTTAATGGAACATGACAGCCCCGTTGCACTTAACTCTGGGTTGCTTAATTCCTGATTTTAAGAAACTTTCAAGTCTCTGCAGAAACCTTTTTGAAACAAAAGTTTATCAGTATAGACCAACTTTGAGTAAAGCACACATATCACTAAAGGGGGAAAGCCAAAGTCTGCATGAATTTTGGATTCAAATAGTGGAAGAGTTCAATGTTATGAAAATTTGGTGTTTCAGAATGCAACATCTGAATTTGTGTGCACACTTTTTTGAATTTGAATGCTTTCTTCAAATGAAGCTTTAAAGCATGGCTAAAATTCAAACCTCAGGCTCAAGAAAACTGACTTTTTGGAATTCAGGCAGCATTCGTCTGTTCAGTAAAATGAATATAAATTAATTCTTCCTTTGTCTTTTCTGTAACTTAGTGTAACAGTTCAAGTCCCAGCTAATGATTTTACTTAGCATTAAAATTTAGCTTATTTTGTGGTGATCACAATAGTCTTTACAATGTAGAAAAAAGCATCCATTTTCTTTGATGATTCCAATGTCGTTCTACTATTAGAAATTCCACTGATGGCTATATCAGTGACTTCTCTGTCTAGTGCTGTAGCTTGGTGTTTAGGAGCGTTTGGGTGGGTTTCTGTCTCTCCGCAAGAGGCCATCATTACTTCCCTGTCTACACATTTCCTTTTCCTTAGACATTTCTTTTGCTTTATGGAGAGGTGGAGGGGTTTCTCCCTGGTGCGACCTCATGACACTGTGCAGTAGGATTAGAGCAATAGCTCTGATGGAAAACAAAATGGCTCACTGTAATTTTAGTCATTACCTAAACATACACTATGGGGATATTCCATTTGCTATCAACCCTACTCATTCCTGGTGGTGCGGGGATGTTAGGCTGCTGCTGGAAATCTCCACTAAACTGCAGATACTAGAGATATCCAGAAAGTGTTTGAGTGGGCAGGTGAGGAGTAGCAAAGAAAAACATTTTGTGAATGAAAGAAGTATGTTTGTTCCCAGTGTGGAATTAAGCTGAATTTAGCAATGGTTAGAGGTCCCCAGGGCTGGCACCTGTGGAAACAATGACTGAGCCAATGAATATTTTTTTAATGGGTAATTAAATATTTCCTGTCAGTAACACTGCTCCATATCTCTTCCATTATTATTCTAGGTGTCCCACCCCTGGGTGTGATGGCTCTGGGCATATTACTGGAAATTATGCTTCACATCGAAGGTACGTAAAGAGAAGGTTTTGTTCTTTAAATCAGAAAACTGAAGGGCTGGAAAGGACCTCAACAGACCTCTCTTCCCTCTCTTAATATTGAAGTAGGATTGAGTGTTGCACATAGACATGGGTTGGTGTAACCAATAGATAACATTTCTCAGCTTCAGCATGGCTCACTACTCAACTGGGTAGGAAGATTTTTGCTAATATCTAGTAAAATCTTTGTAGAAAATTAATCCAATTTTTCTACCATCTCTGGTAGCCCATGGAAGCAATTCAACATTCATAAGTTTCTGCTGTTTTATTTTTTTTCCCCACAAATTATATGTCCTGGTTATTCCTGTCAATCTTTTGGAGACTGCCTCTCTATTTCCTGAAATGCAAAACTGGACCCAGTTCTTTACCTCCTCTCCCAGCTGAAGCCTTACTGGCTTTAATCAAAGGAAAAAAGTAACTCTCTCATGTAATATGCACCAGTCCTGTTGGTACATTTCATAATAAAGCTTGGCTTGTTTTTATATCATAACACACTGTACCTTACTATGTCAAGCCAGAAGAATGGACAAAAATGTATGGATGAAAGCTGTTACTTTAACTGCCTAAGCTATAACTGTGATTCTTACCAAGGGCCAAAGAAAGCTTCACACTTACTAATTAGGGTATTTTTGGTACCCCAAAATCAATTATGGTAGTAGTACTATAGAGGTAATGCTGCAAATGCTGTAATTAGCAATTCACTTGTGGCTATATGAGAACTATAGATGAGTAGCAGAACTATAAATCAGATAGCTATCCACTGCTTAATCAATAAATAATAATGTAACTCATCTCTCTTGTTAGTAAAGGCTCTTTACTCCCATGCATACTTACGCTGTTGAGTCTGGATATTTGCTTGCTTCGCCAAGTCCCTGTACTTTTACAATTGGCTATAACTAGCCAATACACAAATTCCCAGTTTAAATGTATTCCCAGTAAAAGCAACAAAGAGTTTAAAGTGAAAACATAAATAAGAGAGAGATTGGGAATGTGCCATACCTTTACATGCTGTAAAAATGAAAGATCACAGTAACAATTTCTGTAACACAAAGTTAAACATAAAAAGTACAAATAACGGTATAAAGGAGAAGATGTAAACATTTTTAAAAGCACTTACATGATGTAGGAGATTATATCACACTTTCCAAGGAATTTAAGGTCAAGTTTAGAACTACATTTAACTGTTTGTGGATTTATGAGCTCTCAGCTCTACCAGCACTATGCTTGGTGAAGCTATGCCCTGACTTGGATATTTCAGGAACCTGTTTATGTATCTGGTCATGTATTTAACCAGAAACAGGCAGGACAGTGAAGATGCAGAAGGCAAAGTGTCAAAAATAGGAAACCTAAAAGCTGGCAGGGTTAGCAGGGGAGAATCACTGCATGTCAGCTCGTTTTTTAAGCCCTTTCCCTGGGCACTGTCTCCTAGCTACTGCAGGGCCAGAGCATGAGCTTGCCTACTTTCATCATAAAATCTTAAATTTTTGTATTTCTGAATGATGAATGGTGAACCAAGTTTTCATTTGGTTGTACAGCATACTCAGTACACATAAAGATATATAAAGTAATTCTGCAAAATAAAGCCATGTGGAGTTTTCCCAGTCCATTGAGATTTAGCACATTCAATCTTTTGAAATGCTGACATGTCTATATTGACCACATAACTCCTTTGTTTCTGTTCCAAAAGGCCTCCTTGGCAGCCTGCAGGCACAGGGGCACTGACACTGAAGGAGTAATGTCTTCTTTGCTTAAACCACCAGTGTTCCCAGGAGACCTGATGTATTTGCACAGAGACAGCCCCACAGTGTTTAGGTCATGATATATGTTAGGGCCATTTCTGAGGCTGGCAAAATGCATGCTCTTTAAAAGAGCAGCAAACCAGTAGCCTAAATCTGAAGCTGTTAAGTATGGGTGACCTCACAGCATTAGGAAGCTTCCTAATTCCCACACTGACAATTAGCGTTCACCTCCTCTTGCATCTGAGTTAGCATTTTTGTTTGTATTCTATACCATCATTTACAACCCTTTTGGTTTCAGAAGGAAGGGAATGACAAACTTCTCTCCTAATGGCTGCCAAGATGCCTGGGTATCATCTGTATTTAAAATGGCTGCTCAACAGCAGGCACACATGAAGGCAGATTTAACTCTGCCCTAATTCTGCAGTTCCACACACCCATTCAATGTCTGCAGAGAGTTATACCAGCAAATACCGGTGCTGAATTTCCCTTGTTGTATTTCATCTGCATATATAAGAAATTAAACTGATATAAAAACAAACTAATATGTTTACTTTGTAATAGCTTTTTGTTATTACAGAATAAAAAAAAATAAAAATTAAAGCAAAGGTTCATCCTTGACATATGTTTTCTTGGTGAATCTGCTGTCAGAGGAAAAATGAGTTAATCATAATCTCAGAAGCTGTCTGTTGGAAATGTCTGTTTAGAGGATCTGAATGGGCTTAGAATTTTCTAATAAATCAAAGTGACAGAATAGAAAGATCTATTGCAAAAAAGGTGATGCACCAAAATACCACTAAGTAGGTGATAATTAAATTGATTTAATATGTAGAAAGCATTAAATCAAGGCAGAAATTCTTCATTCAGATTTTGTTATGGAAATGTCATCATCTACCAGCATACCCATCTGTATACCTACTAAAAAAAGTATTGCTTTTTGAAGCATTTCTATTAACTATTTAGTTTTCAGAGGCAAAACCTGATTATTCTCACACAGTGGGTATGCCTGGTCTCACAGATAAGACAGGGATATCTGTAACTCCTGTCCTCTCCCCTTCACTTTCTGCACTCCAGGTTGTATGAGAAGCAATGAAGCAACCTGTTCCTGAACTGTCCCCTTGACCCAGAGCCTGCTTCCTTTTATTCTAAATCCTTCAGACTCTGTTTATCCTACATCTGTCTTCTTACAGATTATGATATTACTATTTTCAAATTAAACTATTTTTTAAGTGGCACAGGCTTTCTGAGGTTTATTTTGTACACAGGTAACTATGGTACTTTGGTGTGCACTAGGCAGGTTCTAATAAAGAGTAGTTTGCTTTAAAAAGGAAAATGATCAGCTGCCTCTAAATGAAATGGGATGAGAGCACAGGTCCAAGCATCAGAGTACAGATGCCTACACTATTAAATTGTTAGTGTGTCCCCTGGCATGGTACTGACCCTGGGCCACTGAAACTTTCCCAGGCAATTCTCAGATATGATTTGGAGCTCAGCATGGGCCCAAATCACTTTCTATAAACAATATGGCTGTAGCTATTCTGCTTTACAGAAGCAGAGTTTAGCTGTACAGATGGCAGCTTGCTGCTCCAGGGTCAGAACAGGAGTCTTAAGTCCCTTCTGTTTACGACTGTAGATGTAGCTGTGCCACCTCACTAGAAGCTATTAGGTAATACGCTGTGTCCAATATCTTATGCTAACATTCCTCCCTTACTATTAAACTCTTATTTCTATTCTTCATTTACTAACATAGAATTCTGTCTGTGATAGCATCTCCCTTTCCTCTGCTTGTTCCTCCCAGTCCTCACTGGTCTTTACAAGACAAAATAACTGAAAATTTGTCTACTGCTATTTCTGTCTTCTTCCTGAAGACAGGACCTACTATATACCCTGAAGTACCCTTTGTTATGTTGAAACAAAAATTTCATATTCTATTTTGTATCTTTCTCTACGGACACTTTTCTTTGGTGACACTACTTTGTCTCTCATCTGAATACTTTTGAAGGTGGTGTTCTACTGATGAATTTCTTTTTTAATGTCGATATTCAGATGGAAGTAACACTTAAGTAGAGGACAAAGCATGATTTTTTTGATAGACATGTTTGTGTCCTTGGTTAGCAACGACTTAAAAAAATTTTAAATATCCATTAAAGTCATGACAAGTTTACTAAATGGTTTCTATAATGAATTTTTCATACACAAGGGGAAAGCTGAGCTTATAAAATCTTAGAATAGCTATATCTTTTCTGTCTTGCGTAGTTAAGCCCAGCATTCTCAGTGTCTGTTTAAATGTAACACTGCTTAGGCTAACATACAAATTTATCTTTACCAAATCTTTTTGTCTGGGTGAGTTGTGAGCACTTAAACTCTTTCTCAGGAAGGCACTGTACAGCTCTGAGCATGGCTATGTCTTTATTCTACCGTCCTATAGGATTCTTACATGATGTTTGGGAAGGTTTGTTAGTGTTTCTGATGTCTTATCCAAGGACTCCTGTTTTCTGAGCCTATTCTTCTGTCCCTCTCAGACATACAGAGGCCATAATGTCTGTCAGCCCTGAAGCACTGGCTTCTATTCCTTCTAAAACTGTCGCTGCTGCTGCCGAGTCAGCTTGGAAGGATTATTAGGCAGAACTGCTTTCACTGGCTCCTCAGGGATGCCTGTGCGTGTGGTCTCCACGGTGCCTGCAGTCCTGCCCAGCAGCACAAACCGAGATACGCGGATTCCCCCTCGTGGTTGCATACTGCAGCTCTACTTACTTAAACCACTTGAGCTCTGATTTTGGAAACTGGGCAGGATTACCTATCTGCCTGTTTTTCAGATAGAAAGCATACCCTTTGTAAACTGTACCCAAGAATGAGAAATTGAGTTTTAAATTGTTTTCTTTCACTCAGTCTTTCAGGCTGTCCACGAGCAAAGAAAAGTGGCATCAGGATAGCACAGAGTAAGGAAGACAAAGAAGACCAAGAGCCAATTAGGTGAGAATAAATACTGTCAAAGGGCCTTCATGTGTTTTATAAGGTCATATGTATCTTCAGCTTTTTATAAAAGCATAAATGTTATTGCATGATAGTTATCCAAGAGCAGATGGCCCACTGATTTCTGTGAGTGAACTGCAAATCAAGGATCTCTGCTGATTTAGTCAGCAAAGGATACAACATTCAGCCAAGGGCACAATCTTCTATAATTTTGAAAATTTGAAATATGTTTTTCACATGAAATTAAAAAATTACCTAGATCTTTTTCTCCAAAAAAAACCCTTAAACATACTTGCATACTATAGACAAATCACACATGCTAAATAAAGTAGTTATGGGAATAGAGAATTGAGTATTTATAAGAGATTGCTGCAACAAAGCTATCTGTGCAGTCTGCATGAGGAACAAATGCCTACCTGTAAGTCTTGGTTTCTTCTTACAATGTGCTCTGGTATCAGTGGTCACTGAACTCAGTGGATTTAACAGCTGCTTACACCCTTACACCATTCAGGACTGGATCCTCAGTGAAGAGCTGCAGCAATATTTCAGTGTCAGACAGACGGCGAAGTAACCAGCCAAGTTTTGATATGTGTTCTGTAACAGCATACTGAAAAAACATTATTTCATTTAAACATTTCACTTTGAAAAGATTCTAACTTCTAACCTTTTAACCCTGGTCATTTAGTTTTTAGACGTATACAAGGGAAATATATGAGGGAATTCCCAAGTAAGGAAAACCATCAGATGAACACAGAACTGCTTTCATTGATCTCTCTAGGCTGTAGCACATAGTTTGTTATAATCCCTCCTATTCAGAGAGTGGTTAAAGGTGCTCAGCATTTACGATGAGGTGTTATGATCACTTCATACCTAACTGTTAAAACATTTTCGTGACTTTAGACAAGTCTTCTTTAGATTCCATGCACATAAATAAAATGTACCAAGGATTATACTAACTAGGATTTTATGCTTATAGAGTTTTTATGGGCAATTTCCTTCCTAAGTGGAGCTCAGTAACCAACATTTCAATTCCAATGTGATATTTACTGTAATGAACGCCTGCAATTCAAATATATATCTCAGTCCTTTTGCTGCAATTGCACAAAATCAACAGCTGTGACTTTGTCTACTGGTTGTCCTCCTCCTAGTGTATCAAAGAATATATTTTTGTCGTATTAGTATAGTTCTGCTTGTAATTTTACCCACTGCAGGGTATCTTGACTATTTTTAAGACCACAGTGCATGACTGTTCTTTTCTTTTCATGTCGGGTTTATTTTGACTTTGTTGTAGAGGCTACCAGGTATATGATGGCAAGACAATAAAGTTTATCTCATCTATCTGCTATCCAGATGTCCAGTTCCTGGTTGTGATGGTCAGGGTCATATAACTGGAAAATATGCGTCCCATCGCAGTGCGTCAGGGTGTCCTCTAGCTGCCAAAAGGCAAAAGGATGGGTACCTAAATGGCTCACAGTTCTCTTGGAAGTCAGTGAAGACGGAAGGAATGTCATGTCCAACACCAGGATGTGATGGCTCAGGACATGTCAGTGGTAGTTTTCTTACTCATCGTAGGTGAGTAACTATGGCTTCTATTTTTCACTTATGTGTATTATTTAAATTAGACCAGCAAGATTTGAAATACAGCTTTCTGTCACAGCATTTCTCCATTCCTTTTGAATTTCATTATTTGAACAATAACTATTCCACATATATTTGTAGATAACTGCAAACGAAGACATGTGATTTTTGGGATGCAAGTCCTTGCAGATAGAGACCTGAATCTGAATCTATAATCCACAGGAAATTTTAGGAAAAAAAGTGTGAATGGCAATAACTGTAAATTTCTACTGCTTTATTGATTGACTTTGGATGGATTATCTTAGGATAGACTTTGTGATACACATCTGAATAGCACTGAATTTCAGACATGTCAAACACATAGTTAATTCTCAAACATCAGAGCATGGAACTGAAGAATTTAAGGAACCAGTTCCATAAAAACAAAGTACTTTTAATAAGTTGGTAATGAAAATGTTTGCACAAAACAATATATGCAGAATACAGCAGATTAATTAAAAACAATGAAATACACATATTTGACAAAAGAAATATAAAGCCCAATTTTCTATAAACTTAACAAAAATAAGAGAACTTCAGTGATGACTTTTTTCATAGCTTTGAAGAAATTGAGGAAGAGAAAGTGGCTAGTCTATTAGGGATAAATCTTGCTGCCATTTTAGACATTAGGTTACAAGGAAGCAAGGGTGTTCTTCGAGCTTTGAGGGTGAATCTCAGTCTGAACATGACTACAATGCCAGAGAAAATTTCTTATTATATAATCACTAACATAAAACTCTATTACTTCATATATGTCAAACCAATGTGCCTAATTTGTCATCCTTCTCCAGGCAGACCTAAGTTGAACTTCTGTACCTTTTAGTTAACAAAACCAACCTGATCTTGTTTTGTACTTAGTTCTAGATACAGAGGTGAAAAGTGTACTTGTTATTCCTTCTCTTGCCTATAACTATTCCTTTGATTCTTTCTTTGACAATCCTTTATAGCTTAACTCAAAGGCCTTACCCTTACTGCAACCTCTCTGGATTCTGTGCACATAGATCCTATTTATTGTATAGGTTCAGAGCTGGTTTTCTACTCAGTGTTTTTATGGTGCCTACCATGAAGGGATTCTGGTCCATGTCCTTAGTGGTCCAGTGTACTACACAGCCTGCAGCTCCCGTAGCCTTTAGAGACAGATGCAAAAAACCTGACCTTTTGTGATGTCCCCATGTGGATCTAAATTTCTGACTTTCAGTAAAATATCAGTATTTTAGTTTATATTTCAGTTTAGCTTTCTTCATAATGGTATAGCACTTATTTAACTGTTAGAGATCTGTCATTAAAGTTTTGAAATTATTTTATCTTTTGTTTAAAGGTACAATCTAATTACTGGGACATTGCTTTTAAGGAGTATCTACACAGTACTTACATTTTCAAAGAGAAAATTCTTGCAACAGGAATAACTAACTTCTAAAGGGAACATACTGATACAAAATTTAACTGTTCTTCAAAATTAAGGGGCAAATGGTACCTTGAGGTTTTTTTTGTTTGGTTTTTTTTTTTTTGGTAAGACTATTTTAAAAAAGAAAAAAAAAAAAAAAAAAAAAGGAGAGAAACCTAAATATGATATTTAGCCACACAGCAGCCATCTGCTTTCTCGAGTACAATTATCTTGAGTAGAAACTTAGACATGTGAAAGATTTAACTTATAAAACCAGGTTTGGGACAAAAAGGTCCATTGTTGGAGGAGAGCACCAGAAGATGAAAGGCTGCTTAAAAGATTGACTGAAGTAGACTGATCTTTCTTAACTAATTGTATGTAACAAAGTGCCATTATTCTAAGTTGTAAGTTGTTTAACAATTTTGTGAAGCTTCCATAAGCTATGGCAGTATTAATAAGCTACATTATTTTAAAAGTATGATTAATTCTTGTGAAATTATTAAGATGCTGGTAAAAGGGTTTAGTTCATGTGCACACAGAAAGAAAACTGGTTTGAGCTATTTTAGATGCCTTAGGATAATTTACGTGGCCTCCAGCTGTTGCTGAGAAGGTAGGTCCAGTGTCATATTTATCAGGCTTGGTGATATGTCTTCTCAAATGTCATTTTATACATGTATATGAACAACTGAATCAAAGTCTAGCATTGAAGTTCAGAACAATTCCCTTACTTTAAGAACCTGGTTGTAGTTGAACATGATGTATTTACTCCTCTTCTAGTCAATGGACTCAATGGATCCCAGAGCCTTGTTCACTTCTCTCGGTGAATTTGACACCTGTCTTTAATCAGAGTTGTTCCCTAAATGTCACTGAGTGTCAATGGGGAGTAGGGTTCCTCTGCCTACAAATAGATACTTTACGCAAATGAAAGTGTTCATAGGGCATGCAAGAAGGCCATACCGGGTTGGCAAAAACGCCTGAAGATTTGTGAGACACTCCAGTTCTTTCATTATGACAGCTGAGATCTGAGTATGTTTCACAGGGTATCTGGAAGGGTGCTAGCCTTCTGAAATGAATGGGCCCCAGAGCTCCAGAGCTCCATGGCAGCTTGGACACGTAATTCCCATGCAGACATTTAAACCTCGGTGTCCTAATCTGGAGCTCAATCCACCTAAATTACAGACTATGCATTTCCTTACCTAAGGATGAAATATCCCCTCACTTTTAGTGTATCTATCTATTTTAATAGGCTGTGGCCTCATCTTCTAAGAACATTTTGCTGTACAGCTGTGGCTGTAAATCTCAGGTGCCACCTTCTGAAGAGAAGCAATACTATGACAGTTATACAGTGAGACCAGACTTATGTACAGTCTTTTGCAGGTATAGCTGCGTTCTGCAAGCATGGAGAGAAAGCAGGGCTATGACCATTAACCAAGTCAGTAAAAGCTCCTAGGGGAGTAGAATTGAAAGTCTTTAGTTTTGCTTCTCTCCTAATAGGTGATTTTTCTTCCCCAATAAAAATATTTTCCTATCATCAGCAGACTTCTCTAAACATATACAGTAATGACATGTGTTGCTGTCCTTAATGTGTTGGGATTTTCATATTCTACAGCTGTTAATATGCTACTATCCAAGCAGCTGTAATACTCTGGAAACTGGAACAGCAGACTGGCTGTTGAATTAATTAAATATATATGTATATATATTGAGTTTTTTGAGGCAAAGCTTTCTTAGAGCTGCTGTTGCACCTTGTACACATGGTGTCATTCCACTGATACCAATGGATCCTGGAGATGATCCGCAAGGGCTGGTAAATCAGTACTGGTTCAAAAAACTGCTCCATCTGGTATCACATAGTCTGGGTTTTAAATATGTGCATATTTGTACATATATGCTGCTGAAGTCTGAAGAAAAATAAGTAGGTGATGGAAAAAGTCACAAATTTCGGTAAATTTTGAATCCTACCCTATGAACAAAGGCACCAACAAAGGTTTCTGGATTTTGAATGTTTGCTGTGCAAAAATTCCTATTAATAGCTCTATTTTGTCAAGGAGTTTGCATAGGAAAGAATGGCAACAGAGGGGTATCAGGAGGGACTTGAAGCATAGGATTAAGAGTGCTATGCTTCAACAAGAAGCCCATGTTAGCAGGAGAGGCCAGTGTGAAATTAGGTGGCCTATCAGCAATATGAAAGTGAATTGGAAGGCATGTAAGCATGGAGTCAGTAGATAGGTAAATGAAATAGGTTATAATGAAATATAAATTGGTTATTATACTGTAGTTTTCCAGTTTGGTTCTTGAACAGAGCCTTACTTCCTCATATTTGATTTGAGATAATTTTTCTTGATGGCATCATTTCTAATACTGTGATCAGTGGGAATTTCTCAGAATATACTTGGGTTTAGCAACCCTGCTCCTTAGTACAGAACGGGAAAAGTGCATGTGTTGACATCAGTGGAAATTACATGCAGAAGTGCCTTTTCAGATCTAAAAAAATGTTCTTGATCCCATTTCCTGCCCACTTTTATTTAAATCACCCCATTTCAAACACAGTAATATAGCTTTTAGATTTCCTTTAGTATGGAAATTATTATGGTTTAACCCCAGCAGGGAGCTCAGCCCCACACAGCTGCTCCCTCACTCGCTCCCAGCAGGATGGAGGAAAGAATCAGAAGGGTTAAACTGAGAGAACTCATGGGTTGAGGCAAAGACAGTTTAAAAGGTAAAGAAAAAGCCACACGTGCAAGCAAAGCAAAACAAGGAATTCGTTCACCACTTCCCATGGACAGGCAGGTGTTCAGTCATCTCCAGAAAAGTAGGGCTTTATCACATGTAACTGTTACTTGGGAAGACACTGCATCTCTGAATGTTCCCTCCTTTCTTCATCTTCCCCCCAGCTTTTATAGCTGAGCATGTTGCCATATGGTCTGGAATATCCCTTGAGTCAGTTGGAGTCAGCTGTTCTGGCTGTGTCCCCTCCCAACTTCTTGTGCATCTGCAGCCTACTCACTGGTGGGGTGGGTTGAGGAGCAGAAAAGACCTTGACCCTGTGTAAGCGCTGCTCAGCAGTAAGTGAAATATCCCTGTATGATCAACACTGTTTTCAACACAAATACAAAAGGTATCACCATACCAGCTACTATGAAGAAAATTAACTCTATCCCAGCCAAAACCAGTACAAAACCATATGCTAGTAGTGCTATAATATGCAAGAGATTAACAAGTTATAAGTAAATCATTTACAAGAGAGATCTAAATAGAGATAAAAATACGGAGAAATGGAATTTTTCTGTAGTGTGCCTGTATTTGCACTGAAGACAGTGTGACTCCAAGATCTGAAAACAAACTTATAGAACATGACTTGTATTTGCGCAGCAGGGTCATGCCACTGTGTTTGCAAAATGTCTAGATGTGCTGGAAGTAGTGGACATAATCCATTTTCCCTTCTGAAGGAACGTGTGTAGAAATTGTGAGGTGATTATAAGAAGTGTTTGCATACGACAGTTGTGGGCTATCCACCTTATGCAGGAAGGCTTAGTTAATGGTAAGGTTCTCAGAAAGCCTGCAGAAAGACAATGGCAGTGCACTCAGTTCAGCTATCTGTGATAGATATTTCCAAGTCAAATTTTCTAAGTATCTGCAATTTGACAGTAGAAGTATTGGAAATGTGTTAAATTCTGAAGTTTTATATTAATAAATAAACCGAGCATAATTCATAGAATCATAGAATGGTTTGGGTTGGAAAGGACCTTAAGATCATCTAGTTCCAACTCCCCTGCCATGAGCAGGGACACCACACACTAAACTCTGTCACCCAAGGCTGTCCAACCTGGCCTTGAACACCTCCAGGGTTGGAGCATTCACAACTTCCTTGGGCAACCTATTCCAGTGTCTCACCACCCTCACTGCGAAGAACTTCTTCTTTATATCTGATCTAAACTTCCCCTGTTTAAAGCCATTACCCCTTGTCCTACCACTACAGTCCCTAACGAAGAGTCGTTCCCCAACATCCTTGTAGGCCCCCTTCAGATACTGCAAGGCTGCTATGAGGTCTCCTTACATGTATGTCCTTACATCTATCTCCTTACGTGTATGTCCTGAGGTGAAGGAGCACTGCCAGTGTTGTTTCCTCCAAAAATTGTAGGTTGGTCACAGCTCTGAGCTGTACAGATGAATTGCTAAGACTGAGAACAGGCAGATTAGGAAAAGATAAAAAGATAAAAACTCAAGGCAGGAGCTGCCCTCTGCAGCCGCTTGCTAGAAGCAGGCAGATTCCAGTACTTGCATAGATCCTCAGACAACCTCTATCTCCCAAACACTCAAAGCATTCAGGAGATGACAAATGTGAGCGAAGAAGAATGGAGATGTAGATTTTTAATTTCCAGATCCTTCCTCTCATGAAATATGCTTTGCTAGAAATAGATACTGTCTGAAATACCTGTGTCATCAAACTTGGCTCCTGAAGGGAAGTTTTTCAAGTGCCACCTATGGTCAAACCTCCTAGAGCTCAGGGCTGCAGCTTGGACCTTTGTCCGTAGAACAGCATCTCACCTCAGGGTTATCTGAGGTGGGTGTTCACATGCAGAGTGACAAAGGGGCCGTAGCTCTATAATCCAGCTGCTTTGCATCTGCAAACATGTGCTAGTGGCTGCAAATTTGCTTCTAAATTATTGTAGAGCTTTCAATCTTTATTTGCCTGAAATCACATCCTCTCTTAGCATCAGCATTTCTCAGCTTCAGAATTTAAAAAAATAAAATTATTTAAGAATAGTTCAGTGAATGAGTCTTTAAGAAATTAGCTTTATGGTTATGAAGGGCATAAGAAAGGCTCAGATTATTCTGATTTTTATGTTTTGTATGTAGGCTCGCGACGTCTGTTATTTGAGCAAAATCAGTCCTGCAGTCTTGGACCTGAAATAGCCTTTGTGTTGACGCAGCATTGTATGAGGCCTATAGATAAGACAGCAGGACTTACATTACACTAATTTGTCTGAGTTACTAAATGCCAGCTACTCCTCTCTGTTCATGGAGAAATAAAAGTGCCCAGAATTTAGATGGAGGTAGTCAGTTCCTAGCAGGTGTCAGCTTTTTGGCAGGATAGGAAGCTTACATGAAATAAAACCTGAATTTTAAAAAAAATAAAAGAAAAAATCTGATATTTGCAAATAAATGCCAAGAGAAAAACTTAGCAGCTTTATTAAGCAACTCAAAATATACTGTTAAGTTATGCTTGTACCATTAACCCTTGTGTTTTCCATGTTTCCCTGAGCCTTCTATTCTCAAGACTGAACAAAGTAAGTTCTCTCAGCCTTTCATCATATGGCAGGCATCCCAGTCTTTTGATCATCTTTGTAGCCCTTCTCTGGACCCCGTCCAGTCTGTCTGCATCTTTTTTGTATAGTAGGGACAAAAACTGAATACAGTATTCCATGTGTGGCCTGACAAGTGCCTAGTACAGTGGATAGTGACTTCTGTATTTCTTCTAGTGATGGCCTGGTAATGTAACCCAGCATCCTGTTGCTTTCTTTGCAGCAGCAGCACACTGTTCACTCATATAGAGCTTGTTGTCCTCCAGAACCCCCAGGGAGCTTTCTGTAGAGCTGCTCCTCAGCCATGTAGATCTCAGCCTGTGCTGCACTTCTGGAATATGTTTTCTCAGGTGCAATGCTTGTCTTTGTTGTGCAACATTTGCCTTTGTTGAACTTCCTAAGTTTCTTGTTGGCCCACTCTTCCCTCCAGGTCATCCTGCAAGGTGACTCTCCCTTCCAAAGTGTCTGCTTCCTCACACAGTTTGGTATCATCACCAAACTTTATCAGAGTACACTTTATCCCATCTTCCAGATCATTTATGAAGATACCAAACAGCACTGGGCCCAATATTAATCCCTGGGGGACCCCACTAGTGACAGGTCACCATCTCACCACTGCACAGATCACTTGTCAAGACCATAATGCATCAGTTTCTCCAGGAGAAGGCTGTGGGAAATCATATCAAAAGCCTTGGAGAACTCCAAGTAGACAATGTCCACTGCTTGCCCCACATCAAACAAGTAGGTTACTTTGTCATAGAAGATGATCAAGTTTCTTGAGCACGATTTGCCCCTGGTGAATCCATGCTAGCTTTTCCCAATCACATCCTCCCCAGGAGGATTAGCTTCATAATCTTCCCAGTGACTAATGTCAAACTGATGTGCCTGTAATTTCCTGGATCCCCCTTTCAGCCTGTCTTGTAGATGGGAGTGATGTTTGCCTTCTTCCAGTCTCCTGAGATGTCGCCCAGTCTCCACGACTTCTCAAAGATTATGGAGAGCAGCCTTGCAATGACATCAGCCAGGTCTCTAGACAACTCTGGGTGGTTATTGTCAGGGCCCGTCAGTTTGTAGGGGTCACACTCGGAAGTTTGCAGTTAAGGAAATTGCAAGCATCCTTTAAAACACAAAGAATCTAAATCACTAGATGAATTCTCAGGATGCTCTAAACTTCCAAAATACCATGTTTATGAGGAATTTGTGTTCGGCAATTATACAGGTAGGAAATCAAAGATTAAAAAGTGCTTTTGAAAGGTGTTCCTATGCTATATTGAAGATAATATTGAAAATAGAAAAAACTTCACAGAGATGAAATTTTTCTTGTTCTTCCATTTATTTATGAAACATAGATACTGCCAAACTTCAGATTTTTAAGCAACTTTTAATATGCAACTCATTAAATTGTTTGATTGCATTTATTTCTGGCCAGGTCTACTGTCAAGTCTTGTCTTCTGTTTTCTTTGTTGGTACAGTAGGTTGAGAGAGAACCATATTTCAGTCAAAATAATTCACTCCTGATTCTCATTGTTTCACATTTTCCTTGATAGGTTTTTTAAAGTTGTATAGGGTGTTTGTTTGGTTTTAATCTTCCTGTCCCCATCCTGTCATTGATTCATTTTGCTGTTTCCCACCTCTTATTTTTTTCTTACAAGCTCTATGTTGCAATGCAGCAGGAGAAAGTCATACAATGTTAAAAGTATAGAAGAACTAACCAAACTCACTGCATTTAACAGTAATTACAGCTGACAACGACAAAGCATCATCATGGTGGCATTATTGAAAGATGACAGACATGGAAATGTGCTGACATTTCCAAGAAGGCAAGGAAAGAATGTAATAATAATATACATAGAAAAGAAAAATATTGAACTAAGATCTGTGAAGTGGATCCTGCAGTGCAGAGGAAATTTTTACTTTAGGAATTTTGTGTTGACCCATAAGTTCAAGGGAAAAGAGCCTTTATAAATAGCTTTTCAACACCTTCCTCTTTCCATCCTCTGCCTCTCCGACTGCATTTCTGCTGTCCCTTTTCCTTTCCTATCCCCGTGGTTCTTTCCTCTTATTTCTCCACTTCTCAGTCCTCAGCATTTGAGGTAGCTGGCCCTCAAGTAGCTTCTCCTCAGTGCTGGCAGAACAGGACAGGTGATCTCACTGGTGCTGCTTACTGCAAGCAGCCTTCTGCTCCTGGCCCTGCAGCCCTGGATGGGGTTGATGGCAGAGAAGGTGCTCCCAGTTGTGATATGCACAAAGTACATGAAGGGTCTGGCAGCTAAACACTAAGTCACATACAAGCATGTCCAGGTCTGTCAGAGGCTTATAACTCTAAGAAATCTACCTTTGTTTGCATGAAGACAGTAGAATGAATCTCTAAACTCAGAGCAATATCCCATGAAATGTCAAGTCTTGCTCCAATTCACGGACAATTAGTGGTATTCACTGAACTATTTGGGCTTTTGTTTTTCTCCTCAATATGAACAAAACAAGATACATGGACAAAACAATGGTATATAAGTATATTCAAAGAAACGGAAATTTTTTTCTTGTGATGTTCGGAAAAAACCAGCCTGGCCAGACACCTGCCATGGAAGATTTCAGTCAGTTCAGTCAAAATTTGGTTCAGGGCAGAACTGACTAAATGCAGAGCCTGGTTGTTGAAAGAGACCCTTTGAGTGTGGGTAGCTCTGCCAGCTCTTTTCATTACAAGCTGGAAGAAAGATGGAATAGCATTTTAATCAGATGTACAGTCTATTAAACTGGAGAGCTAATCTAAAAAGACTGAAGAGATTTAGTTACCTCGGGAAAGTCAAGGAGAAAATAATATGAAATTCATATTAGAAAAAGCAGACCACGACAACAATATAAACAAGAAAAATAATTTTGCTGAGCAGACCTGACAAATGACAGCGGATGGGAACTTGTACAGGTGCTCACAATGAGACATCTTCTTGATTTCAGGCACTTAGCAGAAGCTCTCTGGTTATAAGCCTGTTTGTCCTCATTCCAGACTTAGCCCATAAAAATGCAGAGATGATTGGATGGCTTTTTGGATTTCAGGTGGGATGAATTTTCTTCTTAAAGTATCTTTTCCTCTCTGCTGTCTATACAAGTGCCTAGACAAACTGTGCTTCATTTTAAGTACCTAAGTGGTCTGGGCTTGGTCACTAAATAGATCACTTGAAATTCTGAGCTGCCTAAGAGCACTAACCAGAGGTATGCAGCTAGAAATACATTTTACTAATTTATACACAGGGAAGCCTCAGCCTGTTTTCTCCTTCACAATACATATCCTATTTGACTGACCAGTAAATCCAGGGATCTTCAGGTCGTCTGCCCTGTTGTGTGCAGTCACAGGACAGAAGAGTGGCTGATAAATTTTGCAGTGGCCAGCTTCCAGCTACTGGGGCACTCAGTGGTGCTCCATTAAGTGCACACTCCTTCCCTATAACTTAATGCTAGGGTCACCTGTACATTGTGTAATGTGCTGCAATGCTTCCTCACTCACCCAAGAATAAATGACATTTTAGCCAAGAGACAAACCTCTTCCCCCGTTCAGAGATGATACAGGTCAGAGCTCATTAGCACGTGAAGGGCCCACCCACAGAGCCTCTTTGCTGACTAAGCAACTTTAATTAACATTTGCCACAGGACTACTGTGCCCAGCTGAAGGAAACTTTGGCAGTGCTTTACTGTGCCAGCATTTCAAGATTCATTAATCCTTTTTCTGGTGTGTATTTATGCCCCATGGAGATTTCTTTGAAACTGAGTCTGCTCTCAGAGCCTTTTCTCTCAGCATGGCCATGTTTGCAGTTTCCATAATTTCTGGTTTTGTTTTTCTTACCTGATGCTTGTTTTATTCTTTTGTTATGAGGGATGGGCATAACTGAGCTGTAACACTATTTTACCTTTTAAATCTCCAGTTAAAACCAAATACCCTCTTGTCTTCTGGGTATCATGGACTCTATATCATTGTCCATTTGGTGCTTTACTGACCAGATTTTCATGCTAGTTTAATCTTCTAAAATAAGAAAGTAGTTCTTTCCCAAAAGTCTTTTTTGAAACGATGATCAGATATCATTAAAATAATTTCAAAAAGCTTATATTTTGGTTTAATCATAATGGCTATATTTCTTTAATGGACATTTGGGGAGTGTTTCAATTTTTCTTAGTTCTTGAACCAATGCAAAGATTTATTTAAACAGAATAAAATCTCAGATACTTTCCTTATCAGCTTTGGAAAGCAACTTGGATTAGGAGCTGCCACTTTCCACATTACATCAAGCTTTTAGTCTTCTTAACCGTGATTTCCCTCCTGATTGAAAATTTAAGTGAAAAATCTTCATCACCAACAATCAGGTGTGTTGTAAAAAAATTTTAGCCAGGGAACAAGACCTAAAAAGGGCCATATTAATCAGAGTTACTCTTAAATTGAGCTGAACAGATGATTTTTTTTTCCCCAACACCGCACAAAGGCAAGTCAGGGTTGTGTGGCCGGTGAGGAGGAGAGGAGATTCCTCTGTCAGTTTTAGCAATCTCCACGCAAACAAAACTGGCTTGTTTGCAAAACCTCTCTCCTTTACCTCACAGCTCAGTAAGAAGCTGGGGAAAAGCCAGTCACCCTTGAATGTAAATAAGACTGAGTGCTGGGCTATGGAGGGTTCCTTTTATCTCTTCTGGAGTTGTGCGTAGAATATTTCATTCTTTAAGGTATGTAGCAGAATTTACTCTTGGGAATAAGGAAATAAGTAAAGCTAATACCCTTCAACATAGGAAAAATAAGTGGTTTGTGGATTTAATATTAAACCAAGGAAAGGGCTACTTTGATCACCGAGTTTGATCTCTTAACTTGAACTTCAAACATTACCAAATAGCTCGGGAGCTTAATCATAAAAGCAAGGTTTTATCCATTAACAAAATAAAACAGTAGTTTTCACTGTGATCTGTATTTCCCTGAATTTCAAAAGATTTACATCTGGGGTGTGTTTTGAATCTCTCTCTAGTTAAAAAAGGTACCTTGAATATGAGTTTTTCCTTCCTCTAGTCTATGGGCAATGTTATTTTTAATAAACTGGAAAAGTGTTTCATTTTATTAACTTTTTGAAAAATTACTGTGATAGTGAACCTGTAAACATCTTACAGTTTTTATGAAGTTAGCCCTCAGGACGATTTTTGGTTACTTCAGGTTGAGGCTCTGGTTTCTTTACATCCAGTTCTTTCTATCTTTTAAACTTCGCATACCAAATATAAAAGTTTTCTTTCATTTGATCTTTGTCTCCTCCTTTCCCACATCCCTACTTCTCTGCTTGGAAAATGTTTTCTTCACTTGACAAAACAAGTACAATTCCTTCAGCTTGAAGAGGGACCCCAGACTGCATCTGTCTGCTAAGGCAAAAAAATTTATTTAACAGAGCACAGCTAGAACCCAGATAACTAAAATCAGTTACCCAGAAAATTGCTCCACTTGATCAATGATTCTCCACTCTGGTGGCCTCTCTTGTTTGCATCTGTGAAGATAGTCCAATTACATTCTTGAAGCAGTTCAGGATTTTAGCCCATGTTTATTTGTTTTTAAATGAAATTTCTTGGTAAATATGCACTAAACACTAGCTAGATATCCCTTTCAAACTTGTTCCCACTAATTTTCTTTTTATTTTGGGACCAATTTCACCTTATTTTCTAAATCCACTGAATATGTGGTAAGGCATAGGTTGCAGTAATGTAACCACAGTCCGAAACAAGAAAGAAAATTCATTCTTTATGTTGTGTTCAACTCTAACAGATGCAGTCACCATATAGTTTTATTCTGATTTGTGCATGTATAATCTTTCTGCATACCTTCTAGATAACTGGTTTTCTGTTAGTCACTACTCTTCAGGGAAGTTGAGTAAGATGTAAGTGTACATATGGATGTTCCTTATTACAGAGTTTTTACAGCTACTAGCACTTTAGCTCTGCATGCCTCCATTTATAGTCTAACTGTAAAAACAAGCCAGATTAATGCAGGTTGGGCTTCATGGCATAAAACCTAGTCAGTCACCCTTTCTACCTGTCAGTCCTACAGGTGCATAGTGTATAGAAATGTCTGCTGCAAAGCAAAGCCGTATGACAGGTACCAGCCATACACCTCTCCGTTTAGCATCCATGCCCAACAAAAGCATGTTTCCAATATAAATTATGTGTTATGATGTCAAAAGTATTTTTGCCAAACAGCAAAAATTGAAACCTCAAATTTTAGCACATGCCCTACAGGAGGTTTGTAGGATCTGATCCTAGACGACTTTAATCTAACAGTTTGAGTCATTCTTCATAGTATTTTGTAAATTATAGCAGAGATTGGCTTTCAAGGATGATGTACCAGATGATAATAATTTTATTTCTCAAATTACAGATTAAGCCCGACAGTAGAAATTCACTGAGAGCCAAGACACATTAAATCTCAAAAAGAAAAGATGTTAATGTTCAGGTGGTTGTTGATACCTTGTCTCTGTGGCAGCAGCAGTTCATAGCTCCTGATGATTCAGGAACTCAAAGGGAACCAGGAGTTGCGTGTTGGTGCTTCTCACAACCCCACCAACATGCTGTAGCTTCAAGCCCTGTGGCATCCTAAACCTGACAGAGGTAAATGATGGCTCAGTACTTTTGTACTGTATTACAGCAGTACCCCCAGCAATGTAGAAAGCCTTATTCACCTTTTATTATGGAAAGAATACTCAACTGTGTTTATATTTTCTTTTGTGTGATTTCTCATGTGTATAAGAATAATGGCAGTAGCAATTGAGATAACTGTGATTAATTTTGCTAGTTCTTTGCTGGAATGAACAAACTGCATAATTCCATGTTTCTGCAAAAGTCAGTGTAAGGTTTGCTAAAATACAAAAAATCAGCCAAAGCAAGATTACACACTAATTCAACAGAAAGCCTATGACAGGCATCAACTGTAAAGGCTTTAAACTTGATAGGAATATAAGTATTATCCTTATCAAAAGTACTAGCTAGCATGTTTCTCTTGGTCTTTTTTGATTTTTGAGAAGTTTAAAGCGTATTTTCCTTAATTCTTAATGCACTGAAATGGCTTTCTTTTATACTTTTTTGTTTGCCCATCATGGGAAGACAAATATATTCTCAAGGTATTTGAGACAAAGCAAATCATACCTACTCCTTTTTGTCTTCTGTCCCCTTTTAACTCCCAGTCTTCTAGAAGACTCAAGTCACTCTCAGTCTCACTGGTATCTCCATTCAAGAAAATTGCTTCAAATCAAGCTTTTTGGTTAACTTTACAGCTCCATGAGATTCAGCCTTTGTCCAGCTGACTTAGCCCTGGTTTTCACCTTACCTTCCTATACGTCCTGCCCTCTTTCGGTTGTTCTCAACTTAGAGAAAAAGCTGTTACCTTCAGGAGAAGTAACGTAGTCAAGGAATTTCCATGCAGATTAGAAGCTTATCCGAAAAGTCCTATTTACTTCTTAAATTATTTAAGGTATTTTTAGATAATTAAGAAAAGAGCTGAGCAAAGAGGATGCATATTGCTATCTTTGTTTTATTCATTTCTGAAGAATTTAGCTAAGTTAAATAAACTGCGGTAGAACTCAATCCACTAATTTAGATTACTAATTTAGTACCTGCTTCATTGAAATTGTAAGTGCCTGGCTCAGGAAAGTGAGCTAATGCACTTACAATACAATATACAATTAATGGAGAGACACATTTACTGGTAAAGACCTACAGAGGAAGCTGATGGCATGGTATGGCTGTGTTGAAGTTAGTACCTCTGGGAGTTTTGAATACTCTCTTAAATTGCATAAAGCTACAGGAAAAGTTAAGACTTTCTGTTCATTCATGACCTCCTCTAAGGACAGATGCATAACAAAATAAGGTAGTCATAGTGATACCTACTGCATATGTTAAAGCCATGAGGGTCAGGAGAGCACTAAGAGGAAGCTTGTGACGTGAGCATGCAGTTGCATGGAAAGAAAGCCCTTTTGGTCGAAGCCCTCATCTGTCCGTGCAGTGGGAAGAACTAACCTGGCTACAGGATGTGGAAGCCTTTCACACCCTCACTAGTAGGTCCCAAAATAGGCAGCCCTTTGTCTTTCTCCTCACTAACTCATGACTCATCTGGTTGCCTCCAGAAGAAGGTAGATAATCCACGCAGAAAAAGTCTCCAACAGTTCCTGCAGCAAGAACAAAGCACAGGACCAAGATATTTCTGTTTCTAGTTTAGGCACAGGACATCTGGTACCAGTATGACTGGACTGCAGCAGAGATGTAAGTGATGTATAAGTGCCTACCCTTCAAATAGATAGATACCTTTCCAGTGGAGATAACGTGGGCCAGAGGCAGTTGCTATTAGACAGCCAGACTGTGGCCATCCTATTTTGTGGAGTAGGAAAGCTTAGTAGTGCAAATATAGTACATTGTACCTGGGGGCTCAGTGCAAGAGTGTGATTTGGAGCACAGTGAATATGCTAGAGAGAGGTAGCCTTTCAGACAAGCTTAGAAGATAGCTGCAGGTTTAGGCAGTCCTGAAAACTAGATGTACATAAATAACCATGGCCCGGGAGTAAGACTGGGGTTTTGACACCAAAATTTGGATGTAGGCCCAGTGAATCTTACACTAGATTTCTGATACTTGTGAGCATACTTTTTTTGTTTCATTATTCTTTTGCACTTTCAAGTGCACAGTTCTTGTTGGTCTGTTTAGAGTTTAAATGCCATACTTACGGACTGTTTGAGGACTTTTATTTTGAGGAATTCTGTAAGTTGTCATCAGTCAAAACTTCAGGAGAATAAGTAAAAGACTGCAGACCAAGATGAGAGTAAACTATCACAGCTGTTACAATGTTCAGTGATGCTAACTCCTGAAAAAAAAAGAGGCCAAAATATGAGGAAATTCATAAAATCAATTAAAAGGATAAAAAAATGAAGTCAATTAAAATATGCAGAAACTTTGCAGATACTGTTATCTTCCATTCCTTTGATTTAGAATCACAGAATCATAGAATAGTTAGAGTTGGAAAGGACCTTAAGATCATCTAGTTCCAGCCCCCACTGGTATTGTTTTATTATATATCTTCTCAGTAACAGAGCTGTATAAAATATTGAACACTGATTTATTTGCTGAGGAAAGGAAAGGGGTTTTTAGATGTTTTTTTCTGGGAAAAGTTTCATTTTTTGGATGGCTGCACTTGATAATAGTAGCCCAGGTTTTTCAGACAGACATTTTCAATAATTAAACATTATACTTAAATTAGAGCACATTATTTAGTAGGAAGTTGGGTCTTTACTTAAATGTTTTTAATCAAAGATACCATATTTCTAAGACACTTTTTCCACGTTACAGAGATTACTTTATTATTAGCTTTGAATTTGATTTGCACAGTTAAAAGTGGTAAAAAGTCTAAAAAGTCTACCTTTGGATCTGAAGAGGAAACATAAATGTGACTGTATGTAATGAGAAGTACGTGACATTAATCAGTCTCAATGGCTATAAACCTTAAATGTTGAAACAATAGTGAATTTTTTTAGTAAGTTTCCAGATTCCCTTCACTGCAAAAGCTTGCTCAGAATAAGACTAATTTTCCATTGTTAAATTAGATTGAATATGTATTTTCTCTTACCTGTGATAGAGCAACTACATTAATGTCGAGATTTTGAAAAAGGGGATAGTTTGGTGATTACAATTATTTATAAGATAGCACTGTGATCAGTATTTTTATTATTTATTAATTTCACAATGAACTCTGCTAAGCCTGCAATTGCTATCAAACTGGTTTTATGATGTAATTAAAAAAATTAATATTTTGGTGACATGGGAGACAAGAGATAACTGAGTCTACATCAATGAGTGTAACAAATATAGATTATAAGAGAGATATATCCCTCATCAAGACAAGGTCATTTTTATAGCAATGACTTTTCTTGGACTTCAACAAAAAACAACACGTCGTTACAGCCTTTTTAAGAAACAATTTAGAAAAGGGCAATTTGGCCAGCTTGGTAGGTGATATTCACAAAGAGAAGCATAGTTTATAAAAGTCTTTTGGATGTGGAAGATAGCTCATGTCCTCTTCTCTCAGCATTCATTTCCATGTTTGAGCATTTGAATTAAAAAGGGTGGAAGTTCAGGGTGGGGACATGTAAATTCAAAGGGGAATATTTGCACAGTAACTGGTTTTAAAATAAAATAATTTTATAAAAAAAATTTTAATAAGAGCATTGTGTCTTCAGAAGATTAGATTGTTGTTCCCAAGCTTATAGTTTCACAAGATGTATCTGACTTTTATATTAGCTGTCCATACAAAAAGAACTTGGAAGAAAGAACAAAACCATGAAATCACTATTGGTAAGTCCTTTTTTCAGACTAACACGCTCTTTCAGTGCTAGGCAGTGAAGATAAACTTGTCGCTGATACTGATTTTATTACAGGTTTGAATTAAAGATTTATTTTCAATGACTTATCAAAATTAACAGTCTCGTTACTGTTCACAGTTTATCGGGATGCCCCAGAGCTACTTCAGCAATGAAGAAAGCAAAGCTGTCTGGTGAACAAATGCTAACAATAAAGCAGCGGGCCAGTAATGGTAAATTTTTAATCATTACCTTTATAAATATTACTTCTTTGTAAACTAAAGTCGTCTTTATTCTATTGGCTCTTTTTCCTATATGTGTAAATCTTCTTTGTATAAATAATGAATTCACTGTCAGTAGCAATAGGCTGTGGATATCTGAGCCAGCAGGCAAGTGGTCAGGTTGGTCTGTTATGTCTACAGAAATTTAAAACACTAAAATATTTCAAAGTAGAATATACAATTTTGGGGTCACATCTCATTCATTAAAGGTGGATAATTGCTCTTAGTTGTTGCAGGATTGAGAAGAGAAAAAGGTTTAATTTCCAGAGTGTCAGGTCCTCATGAGATCCCTTGAATTCATCTGGAGCTGTGACTCTGTGACCTCTGACCTTGTGCCATTACATTTCCAGTAGTGTGCAATCCTTCCTGGGAACCCTGAGTTGCGAGGAAGATGATGAAAGTATCTTGGATGGAAATCCAAAATCTAATAGTCAAAATGCAATAAAAACAAAATGTAGGTGCTTCATTTCAAATAAGTAATGAACAAAAGACTTGTCTGAGAGGTGCCTAAGTCCTGACTTTTCTTGGAAAACTTGGTGCAGTCACTTAGTCTGTGACTGTGCATTACCTTCTTAACTTCTAGCGTTGACTTTGAGAACCACAAAGCATTTCAACACACACTACCATCTCGGCTGGAGGAAGCATTGGCTGTCTGTCTTCAGTAGCTGGTAACCAGGGAGCGGAAATCTGGATATAATTTTCTCTACAGCCTGGGAAGTATTGGAAACTGTGTCTGCTATGCCCAGGAAGAATGCCTTAAGGAGTGGTATATGTATATTTTGGGTACTTAGAGGTATACAGCGCATCCTTCCTATTAGAGATAGGGACTGTGGGAAAAGGAAGGCAAGGCACACTAGAGTAAGAATAAGAGAGTGGGAATTTCTCTAGCTTTAGGAGTTCAGACTTTGACTTGAGAGAAAACAGATCTGTCTCTTACCAGGACTATTTTATGCTTTGTTACAGTAATTTAAAGGATAGATAAATAAAACCTTTATAGTTTATTCCTGTCTGAATCCTTAAAAATGCAGGTACCTTTAAAATTCTGTTCTCTAAATGTTTATGCCATAAAACCCCTGAAATCACTTCCATTTGAAAATTATTCGATAGATCATTATTTCATAACACCCTTCTGAACCATGAACTTATTAAAAGCAACAGCAGAATCACAATATACCCTAATACCTCAACAAAATTTCACTGTGCTGGGAAAAAAAAGTCTTCTAAAATAGTTACAAATTATTTTAATGACACTGTAATATGAAGAGACTAGCATGTCAAGATATTTTCTTTTCCTTAAGAAGATCTGTAAGTGGACACAGTCTTTCAAATAAGTTGCATATGACAGTTGAGCAGAAATCGTTGCTGCAGGTGCATTTCTCATGATACGAAGTTAAATCAGTACATAGAAAGAAAAAGGCGTGTCTTATTGATCCTCTAAGCATTTTCAAGACTCTTGCTGGAAAATTACTGCAATTTTTAAAAGAGAAGTAGTGGGAAATAAATTGGTTTAACATCAAAAGAAAAGTTTGAAGAACTCTTCCTTTTACTTTTTTACTTTAATACTTAAAACAAATTTGTTTTCAAATATGGAAAGAATTAATTCACTGAATTCTGATTTAAAGCTTAATTATTTTAACACCCCCTTTATTTTTATATCACACAGGTATAGAAAATGATGAAGAAATTAAACAGTTAGATGAAGAAATCAAAGAACTAAATGAATCCAACTCCCAGATGGAAGCTGATATGATTAAACTCAGAACTCAGGTAACAGTTTTATGAAGCCCTAAATTCAGCTGCTTTTTCTACATGACTGATTAAAAGAAATATAGAAAATATATTGTTTCCTTTAATGTTTCTTACATATTAGGATTTCTATCTGTGATTTGCCATTATAAAGTCAGAAAACAATATCCATTAAACAATTCCCACACCAGCTACAAGCATAAAAAAAAAAAAAAAGGCTTAGCAAAATATATTATTTAAAATAATGGCAAAAGCATGACCTGTCATGATCAGCTTTGCATTTCCCCTTGATAAGACTGTACCTTTCTAACAGCAGTTAAAATATTGTGTGATATCATGGACATTAACATAAGCTACCAGATGAAGGAGTCCAGATGAACAACATGGCTTTTGCCAGGTCTGTCTTACAGAGGAAATTTAGGTAGGGAAGTGAGTACCTGTTACATTTTGCTTCATCATGTGGTATGCTATACAGCCCTTGGCGAAACTAGTGGTTCCACACAGATCCAGTTTAATTCCTTTTAGGCTTCACATAAGGGAAAGGCAAACCTAACAATAGACTGTTATTTGAAACCTCATTATACAGCAGTCCTAAAACTGGATGGAAAAAGCAAAGGAAGAAAGTTAATTGCATTCTTTCCCTGGCATTTTCCAGTGTCCAGCATAGCTTCTGGTGCTTTTTTCTTCACATGATTTGAGCAAAGACACCAACAAGGAGATTGATCACAGTTCTCACCATTTATCAACCTTTAGTCCTATGGTCATAATCATCCAATTGATCTTGATGGAAACAGGGTAAACCATTCCTTGTTACTTCTTTGTCTGCTGCTTGTGGGGAAGAGTGACATGTCCGTTGTCCTCTTCCTCTTGTATACTCAGAAGGCAGGATCAGCCTCTTCAACTTGATTTTTCTTTACTTCCTAGCCTTAGCCAAATTGATACTGAAACCTCACTTCTATTTATGCCTGTATACAGGGTTCTGTTGTCATTATTCAACCTGTATAGGGTTTGACTTATGTTTTACATAGTTTTCTGATGTGACCACATACAACTGTAGGGTAATAAGGACAAAAATCTACAAGAATGTAAAGCAAGAAGAATAATGAAGGGCAGGAAAATTACACGCATTTACGTAGGAAGAATTTGGTTCTAAGTTTTGAATCTGGCAGCTTCCAATCTGCCTCATGTTTTCTTTTCCTTAATACAACAGTATAGGTGTTTATTCACATAGAGATTGATTTAGCTGAGATTATCTATCTGCATTTTTAATTTTTGTTTTGGCTAGATGAATTAAAAAATTATAAATAAAGCCATGATAACACTATCACAGACATAAAACATGTATCATACGAGTTTCCAAGATTTAGCTAGGAATTTGCATCAAGTTTTGATGTGAAATGAGTACAGAAGCCATACTTCAGTGGTCTCAGTTCTAGCTTTTCTATCTCAGACTAGAGATGTGTCTTAGAAATCAGATTAGGCACTAGCTGGGACCACAGCATATTCGTGGCAAAAAAAGCCTCAGCTGATGATTTTGCCATGAAGTAGAAACACCTTGGTGCAGCAGATTTAGAAAAAGGGTAGAATGACTGGCAGTGACACATACTGTTGTTAACATAATTAATAGGAATCTAGAAAATAGAGCTACAAGAGATCTTGACATGTTATTTTGTCCATCAGTCTCCTTCCCTTCCTACTTCCCAGCTCTTCCTAAGCCAGTCCTGACAGGTGCTTGTCTAACCTGTTTTTCTTCCTACACCAGAGATTCCACAGTCTCTGCACAGTCAGGTCTAATATTTACCTGTTCTTACCCAACTAGCTACTGATGCCTAGCAGAAAATCCTAGCTGAGTCAAAATTCCCATGAATTCAGAGGCCTCAGATTTCAACTCATACACACTCCTGAAGATAAGCAATTTACATTTCCAACCCGTAGAGAGTTATGTCATAGTCATTATCAATTTATTGAGAGTATCAAAGTCAACAGTCCACTATATTTGCAACAGTAGAATTATATTGAACATAAGAAAATGTTTGCTGATAAACCTTTAGAAAATCATTGTGCAACCTAGATTTCACTGAGACTTCACAGGCAGGGAATACACAATGGGAAGATAGTAGTTCTGTGAACACCAGAGGTAGCAACGGTCTTGCTTGATATGGATTTGCATCCCATATGATTGTAAGTGCCAACAAAAGTTTTTCCTATGATAGGAACTTCCCTTCTGTGTAGAATCTTTTATGTTTAAGTCATGCTGCAGCCTTTTCCTTAGTTGGAGCATTCGTAATACTCTCGTTTATTCAGCTGCCTTTTACCTTAAGAAAGTATTTTTCATCTAAGACCTTCTAGTAAATTTGTTCAAAAGTATGAGAGGGGCAGAAACACGTAAAGGTGAGCGGCGAAAAGAAAAATCTGCAGATAACTGTGTCTCATAGAAGCTACAGGTTATCCTGTTTTCAGAATAGATACAAGTGAACATTCATTAGTTTCAGGGTAAAACGTGGGGAGGGAAATTTCAGCTTTTAAGCAAATGAATACAATAATTAAGTGTGCCAGTTATCTTAAGATACTTACAGATGAGTACTAAATGGAACTGTAAGATACACTGATCAGCTGCCACGGTATTGCAGATAGGTAGCATTTCACATGAGAAAAAAAACCCCACAGATTAAAAAAGATCTATGCAAGTAGCAGTGCTCAGCTACCTCAAAAATCTACAAAATGTCAGCTCCTACTCATGGTAGTGAGGCAGCAGCAGTATGCCATGCCAAACTGTGCCTTCATGAACATCAGACTCTTCACTTTGGACTGTAGTATAATAAATAGTTTTTTAGGGTGAATATTGGAGCATGACTGACTCTAACAAGCACCTATGAAAGATGTTTTGCATTTGCATGCAGTGTTTGTCTCCAACATAAAAAAGCTGAGAGCAAAACAATAGAGGAGGATGTGTTTCCAGTTTCAAAGCTGAAGTATTTTGCCTGCTATTATATGTTGTGGAAATAGCTCAGAATCAATTAATTGTGGCAAAACCAAGCCTCTGCAATACTGACAGCTTGGATTAACTGCAATACAAACACCTGTAGTTAAAGTAAGAGATACTTGAAGATCTTCTTATGTAACCACATCACTTGTCAAAGTTACTTCTATAGACTAATGCGTTGCATTTCTATAAGCAACTGAAACTTTTATTTAACCAGAATAAAACTTACGAGATCTAACTACCTGATTGTGCCAACAGTTTCCTAAAATTTATTAATCCATGGTCAAGTTATATTCAGTTAAGAACCTTTTCTCCTTTTGCCTGCTACTACCACACAAACCTCCAACCTTCCTATCAGCATTTGAATTGTATCAATTCTTCCCAGAGTTGCCAGTGCAGAAATGGCAACTTATTTTGAGAATTCAAAACCTTGTGTTCTTTGGCATTTTTATCACTTCTCTGGCTTTTTTTTTTCTTTTTTTTTCCCCCCCGTCATCCATGCGTACTTCAACCTACACACACAAAAGCACACTGTACACTTTTTAATAGATGTTAATGGTTATCATCCAGTGTGGAAAGTAAGGACAGGTCTACAGAGGAAAGTGTAGACAGATACAAGTAAGCTCTGCATGTGCTTTTGATGGGTTGGACATAATCCAGGGCTCATCTGAAGTCTTTATAGCTTCATTAGCACAGTGCTTTATACAGGCTGGGGTAAGTTGCCTCTCAACAATGTTTTTTAGCTCAACTAGGGCACCATGCAAGGTCAGAGCTAACTTGTGTCTGATCATCTGGGAACACTGGCAGAGCATACTCTCAGTAGTCTTCACCTGTACATGTAGTCATGCCCCAGAGACCCACTTCCCTGATTATTGTGCAAATTTTCTTCAGTTCCTTCAGTTTTGTAAGTCACTGCATGTATGAGGAAACTTTCTGAATTTGTACATACACCACGATAACACGCAACTGTTCAGCTTTCAAAAGCATCCCTGTGAACTTGCATAGATTCAAATTATACTTAAAAAGAGCTAAACACTGGCAGCAAGGAGCTGTGCATGCTTAACTAACTTTATATATATATACAGATACATATATATGTCAATCAGAAAATATAAGAAATGCATGACTTACTGCAGAATGTGCCTAAGGTAGGCTACTAGGAGTAGAAGCATTAACCAAATGGGTGAACTTGCGGAACTAGAGGTCTTTCTTAATGCCTTTCAATTCAAGAAGAAGAGCTGTAAAGCAGTGGAATTGAATCCAAGTTCATTCATTATTACCAGTATTAAAAAGACAAGCTGTTAAAGTCATACAACATGCAGTAAGAATAAGAAGTCCTTAACAATGATAAGAATTGCAGACTCAAGCAAAACCTTTTTAAGCGTGAATGAATAGATCTTTTTCTCCTTTCCCCGGTATTTCTGTTATCTCTCCCTTCAAAGAGCACATGCTTTATAACAGCTTGCCTTATATTACATTGTACACAAATTTGTCCATTTTAGATTACCACAATGGAGAGCAACCTGAAGACGATAGAAGAGGAGAACAAAGTAATTGAACAGCAAAATGAGTCTCTTCTTCATGAACTGGCCAATTTAAGCCAGTCTTTAATTCATAGTCTAGCTAATATCCAGCTGCCACATATGGTAAGTGATTGAGAGCACAAGTTAAGGAATTTGGCGATCTTCAGTTCACTTCATACAATAGATGTCTTTTTTTATGTTTATGTTTCATCAACCAGTTGGATATTTGTGGTAACAACACTGAAACCATAGAGATACATTTAACTGCTAACAAAGACATGGAGGGCCTGTTCCAGTGTATCCTGTAAAATTAAGTAAGAACTAAATAGGCATTTTAAATATTACTAAAAAATGGTGGCAGTATGCCTTAATAATATATTATGCTTAAATGAATATACGCTTAAGAAAATAAAAGTTGTATATGAACTACTATTTAATATCTCGTAGGAACCAATCAATGAACAAAATTTTGATGCTTACGTGACCACTTTGACGGACATGTATACAAATCAAGATCGTTATCAGAGTCCAGAAAATAAAGCCCTACTGGAAAATATAAAGCAGGCTGTGAGAGGAATTCAGGTCTGAACAGCTGCTATAGTGGTGAAAGTCTTGCTTAAAAAAGGATGCCTCTTGTTTTTTGCTGCTGTAATTTACCAGAAAGTGTTATATATTTATTTCTGTTTGAAACAGTGTTATGCTTACAAGACTTCATAATGATTTTATGTCTTGCTTTAAAGATAGTAACTGCAGAATAGTTTTTTGAATACATTCACATTTTGTACGTTTTCATATAAGCTGACATAGTGTGATATGCCATGTAATGTTTATAGCTGCTAATGTATGCACATTTTTGGGGTATATATATTTCTGAAGAGGTAAGCTGATCAAAATAAATAGAGTGTAAATTCTTTTTAATGCTTTAGTGATTAAATGTTTTAGTATTTTGAACTGAAATGGACAAAAAAAAAAACAGCTTTGAATGACAATGTTGCGGTCTGCAGCCACTTTTTAAACACTATCATTTTGCCTCATGTTGGAGGATTTTATGGGATTTAAGAAATACATTTTGTGTGCATATTGTTTCATAGCAAGAATTGGTTGCAAAAATGCTTTATTTTTGAACAATGCTTGAAAATATTATGTGACTTTTGGTTTGGAGGATGGTGTGTGGTGGGGGCAATAAAATAAGGTTTTTTGAATTCAAAGAAAATGGCATGGATTAGATGTAAGATACAAAATGGGTAATTTATTGTAAGACAACATCAAGCCATGGAAACTTGACAGAAGATTCAAAGCAGCTTAAACAGCACTTTTTAATTAACTTCTAAGCATTACATGGTATGAATATGGGAACTTCCATTATGAAAAGAACTATATCAGAGGTGGACAACATGAAGATTTCAGCTTTTGTTTTCAAATAAACTTTGGAGCCAACATTCTCTTATCTCTACTGGACTGCTAGTGCCCCTCTGAACTATCTGTTATAGCAATGTAGTTCATCTTTCAGAAATTCTGTGTTTTCAATTCAAGATAGAGGACAATATTCTAAAATTAATATTGCCTTTTCACATCTTTAATTTTGGGATAAACACAATTGATCTGTGTCTATTATTAGAGTTACTGAACTGCATTCGTTGCTGTCTAGTAGGAATGCAGTTCAGTAAAGATCTTTCCTTTTTCTTTGCCAAGCATTTGATCCCATTTTTAACATTTTAACATTTATGTTTTGCTTTTTGTTGGAGAACAATCATTACTGCAGCATTCACATATGCTTTGTATTTGTTCTACTATTACCTATTGCAAAAATGAATGCAATCAAATTTTTAATGTAACTAAATATACTTCAGCACTTTTTTTGCTTTAAACTGGATCATTTTAAGATAAAACTTATTTGTACCTTCAAGATTTGATTGTTTTCTTCAAAATGACTGCACTATATGTATGCATAAGACCACTTTTTATTACTACATTTTTTCTTTTTTTAAGTAGTAAATTTGGTGATGTGTTGTGTTTTACAGTTGTTGAATTTATTTAAATTTGATAGCATATCTTTTCCTTCCATGTCTTGATGTTATGCAGAAAGTACAAAAGTACTTTAAAATTTTGTTATGAAAAAGATGGGTTTTGTAAAAAATAAAATATTTTTAGCAGAACAGGACTTACAGGGTCATTGTCCCCACAATGTGCCAGTTGACTATTTGCACTTACCTTGCCCTATATATCCATACGGAGGTGTGCAATTTCTTGTGTCATTAGCCTTGTGACACTAAACCTGAACAAATTATAGTGGAAGCCATTATGGCCAATCCAGTAATATTGCTAAGGGAGACTACAGGGATCTCACAACAAATATTCTGATACAATACTCAACCTCGGTATATATATATATGTATAAATATATGTATATCCCAGCGGCACTTTATACTATTCACTGTACAAAAGCTTACAGTTTTCCACGAGGACTTTAATAACTAGCTGGGAAAAGATTATGTAATTACTTTGGGGCTCTGCAGTATCTTATCTGTACAGTGCCCTTTTTCTGTTGTGCTATTAGTTGTAGCTGCCATGCTCAGAATTGCCTTTTTGAGAGCTGAAGCAAGGTGCTTGTTGTTCACCTTCTGCCATATATATTGTACTTTTGCCCTAGCCTCCTTTTAGGGCTTTCATTGTTCATAATGGCATATGCATTTTTCCACTGCATTGTGTCTGCAGCTTCTTTGCCAATATAGTAATGCTTTCAGTAGAGTAATAGATAGTATCAGTTTTGGATTCTTATTGTTATCACCTATGTACAATGGAAAGGGATTTTAAGCACAAATCTGCTGCTCATCTAATGTTGGTACATAATATCAAATCAAAAGTTATCTGTGACTATTATATAGGGATCACAAAAGTGTCACATATTAGAATGCTGACCTTTCATATGAAATTATTGTGAGTCATCAGAGTTTATTTATTATAACTTATTGTTCATATTCATTTCTAAGTTAATTTAAGTAATCATTTATTAAGACAGAATTTTGTATAAACTATTTATTGTGCTCTCTGTGGAACTGAAGTTTGATTTATTTTTGTACTACACGGCATGGATTTGTTGACATTTTAATTTTGCTATAAATGTGTGGAATCACAAGTTGCTGTGATACTTCATTTTTAAATTGTGAACTTTGTACAAATTTTGTCATGCTGGATGTTAACACATCTTACTCTAAATAAATAAAAAAATGTGTTGCCACATTTGTAGCACAGTGGTTCTATGATCACTTTCAACGTTTTCACTTTATTTCATGCACAGCATTACAACAATTCAGAGACCTTTTTTAATAAGAAGCCTACGCTGTTGATTCGTTGAATTCTCCCCACAGGATGTACAGCTGCCTCTCAAATGATGCACTTCCCACTGTACACAAATGCTTAAGCCCAAGAAGTTTGTTGCAACATTTCAGAGCTTCCTAGAAAGAAATGTGCCTGAGTAGTGCAACTGAAGTATGGTGTGCAATACATTTAAAATTAAATACATTGGTAATCAGGTTCCTAGAATCAAAACCTGAAAATGAAGCTCAGTTAGAAAGCTTCTCCCTTTCCTGTAGCCTGCACTAAAGGCCTCAAGCTGCTTTAAGAACCAGTCAGCTGAAGAAGCAAATTACAACCATCAGTTAACACTTCTGGTCACCACTGCCTGTGACAGGAACAGTGACCATCAGCACATGCTGTCACATGCAGTACTGACTCTCATCTGCACCACGACATAACCCATGTTACCCCTGCAATGAGTTAATAACTGGTTTAGATTTCATTATCACTGTTATATCATATCTAATTAAAAATTGTTTGTCCTGGAAAACAAACAAAACTAATTACATGGGGAATTGGCAATTAATTGTTTTATAAGCATAATTATGACTTTACCATATGCTTGGGTTCCTGTATTGAGTCTATATTATGTTCAGCGTTATATAGTGGGATCATTAATTAATTCTGTACATTATCCCTGCATGCCATTCTTCCTAATTGCATTTTTTAGAGATCATCCTAAATGACCAAGACAGAAGCAGCCATATAAATTCTAGACTATCTCTCTGCCCCTAGCAAAGGCTGGTCGACTGCTGAGGGAATAGGGAAGATACAGAGGGTCCAGGACACTTTGCACAACAGAATGCAAAATAGAAAGGCAGGTAAAGCTGTGTAGTCAGCTAATGGCATCATAGCAAGAAAGAGTAAGGTAATATGTATATGACCTTGTGTAAACACACATCATATACATATATGATCATATATATAGGTCATATATATA
>NW_009920684.1:0-360 GCF_000696875.1 Nestor notabilis
GATCAGCCTGTGCGTAGTCACAGAACGAAACACTCGGATGACAGTCAGTGTGTTGCGTGGTTGCTCTTTAGAAGTACCCACGGGTGAACAAGCATTCCTTTTCTGCTGAGATGATCTCATGTGTTCACAGTACGTCAACTGTGAAATGCCTCCCAACATAAGCAAATAAAAGTACTGAAGTATCTAGTGTAGCTTTCATAAACACCAACGCAAATCCACAGGCAACCTTGAAGACTTTAAAACTCCTACATGAAATTAACTCACCTGGGTGGTGAGGCACTGGCATGGGTTGCCCAGGGAAGTGGTAAATGCTCCATCCCTGGCAGTGTTCAAGGCCAGGTTGCACAGGCATTAGAGGTA
>NW_009920684.1:403-36153 GCF_000696875.1 Nestor notabilis
GGGTTGGAACTAGATGAGCTTAAAGGTGCCTTCGAACCCAAACCATTCTGTGATTCCATGGCGGTTTCTGAGCTGCACGCATTCTAATAGAGGTTTAATGCCTCCGCCTGCTAAAGTAATAACAACTCAAAAGGTGTTTTGATGTGACTTGGTATGATTAGAGTTGGTGGTGTCTAAAAGTTGCATGCTGCTCAGAAAGTCACTGTTCATAATGGTCATTGCTGCCTCAGTTTGCATCAGTCTAATATATTGCATTTATATGTCAGGCTTTCTAGGAGTATGTTAAGCTATTGCAAAAGTAAAGGGCGGATAGCAATTAAAGTACGCAGACTTATAGAATGGTTTGGGTTGGAAAGGACCTTAAAGATCATCTAGTTCCAGCCTCCCTGCCATGGTCCAGGATGCCCCACACTAGACCATGTCGCCCAAGGCTCTGTCCAACCTGGTCTTGAACACTGCCAGGAGTGGAGCATTCACAACTTCCTTGGGCAACCTATTCCAGTGCCTCACCACCCTCACTGTAAAGAACTTCTTCCTTAAACACCTTAGCGTAGATAAAGTAGATTTTGAATGAAATATGTGTGTGTATTGGTAAAGCATGGGAGCATGCCCTGCTTTCAGAATGGTTGAATAAAAACTTGAGAATCCTTGCAGGATTCAGTGTGCTTAGAATTGTGCTTACTACATGCTGCATCACATCTCAGATGCACCTAATCAATGAATATTTTAGAGGGTTTTAGTAGCTCATCTTCCTCGTTGTTGTTCCAGTTCAAATGAGTGAAACCCTCTACATTCTATGAGCTTCTTATCGTTTATCTTACCAGAACAGCAAAACTGGATGTATCGTCTATGTATCGTCTTACACGGTACATAGTTCTGCCCCTCTATGTATTAGCTTAAAGAAGAGTAAAAGTAATGTGTAGATTCATGGGACCTCACTGTAGCATGAAGAAACATGCTATCATTTTCTAAACAGTACGTAAAATTTGTTATACTTAATTATACTGTGGAAGCATACTGCTTGTAGGACTGTTTAACTAGCTGCAGTGCTGAAATATTAAGAATGTGAATATTGACAAAGTTTTTCATACCAAGGAAATCTGAAACTTAAGTTATATAGTTGGTTTTTTTTTTAATGCAGTAGTTATGTTTAACAGGCACATTATTTTCTAATAAGCTTCCTTTTGCCATCTCAAAAGAAAATCCATCTCAAGCCAATGTGATACAGAGAGAGATAACTGTCTTGGTCTGTACCTGAACTCATATTTCTGGTGACCTTTCTTATTATCTGTATCATCTGTTCTCTCCAAGTTGTTAGTGATTCTCCATTCTAGCAGTATATAGATCCGGTTTCAGTTTTCCTTAGTTTCTATTATAAGGTGGGTTTTTGTCAGAATAAAGAGAGTAGCCAAATAAATCGAAGGTATGTATATGTATGTGTATACCTACCTAGCTATATAAATGCAAACACCTAGCTATTTAAACCCACAAATAATTATATATACACCCCTTCACTTTTATTCAGACATACACGTATAGGATAGTAGGAAGGAAAAAGCATTGTAAAGGTCAGAGCTTGGAAATGCTACCCTTAATATATTGGAAGTGTCTGTTCCATTTTCCTTTGCCCCATCTCTGTTACATGTCTTTCTTAATGTTCCGAGTATAGGTAAGCATATCTAGTATAAACCACTGTAAAGTAACATAGTCTCTCAGATTACATCTGTGGAAGTTTACAGTAGAATGCATTATGCATGTATGTTAGGAATAGGGAGCCCACAATTTATAGAGCCTTTTCAAATACGTGTCAGGCCAGGACTTCTAGTGCTAACCAGTGTGGTTTTCTAAGGAAATTAGTGTGTGTGGGAGAGTTGTGTTATATTTTGTTAAAAAGAGCCCGGGCTTTGCAGAGTCTTTTCAGTTATATTCTTTAGGCTAACACTTTTAGTGATAACTAGAGTAATGCGTGTTTAAGAAAGAAAAAAAAAAGTTGAGGGGTATATGTGGCTCAGAGGTTCCCAAAGTTTGATTTAACTGCTGCTCCTCTACATGGTTTTTCCATTCATGCCTTTTTTTAATGAGTCTTTTAAGAACTAGGTAGTCACGCCTCTGTAACCTCTTGTAAATAAAATGATTTTTCAGTAATGTCTCAACTCTAGATGTCAGTTTGGTAATGGAATCTTAAGATCAGATCATACCGCTTAGGAAATCAGGAGTTTTCTGTTCTGCTGTTGTACTAATAACGACATATGTCTATCAGATTTTTTTTTTATATATTATCTTTCTGGCTAGTCCTACAAATATATTTTTTTGGGCTTTCAGTATATTCGGTTATTCTCGGTGTTTGCAACTTTCAGTTCTTTCAGTAGTCTTACATTAAAAAGTTCAGTTATCGAATATTGTGCTTTAATTTGTTGTAGGTTCAAGATGCTGGGCAAGAGATGGTGGCGTCTTCTGTCACACCCGGCTCAGGCAAATCAAAGGTATTCAGTCCTCACGAATCTAATTTATTTGGATAGCAGTAGTTGAAAGGGTTACAACTTAGCATGCAAGCTGTGACTAATAGGAAGACATAAAGGTATTTTTAAACAGTTTCCTGTCTTCTAGACTTCTTGAAAAACTGATTTATAAACACTGGGCTAAGGTGTTTTGAAAAATATGGGGGAAAAAAATTTTCTTACTGATATGTTCACTTCCTGTTATAATATTTGATAAAATATCAGTAGCATCCAGTTTTGGCAGCAGTCTGTTTCATAATGTGCACAATGTCAATGTTAGGTCAGCATGCTATTTTCAAAACATTGTTTAAATTTTATTACTGAATTGTAACCATTCCCAAGTGACTTTTCCCGTCTAACTCATGCTGCCCAGTTCTGTGCTCTAGAATGATTTTTGAAAAGTACAGAATTAGGGGTAGTTTCTGTTACTGCTCTTGAAATAACAAAATTTGATAACAGAACAGCAGTAACTTTGACTGTTACTGTTCTTTCAAATGTGTGGTAAGACAGTTTCTTGTCCTAAAATTTAGCTTCTTGGAGCTGAATGCTAAAATGCCCTGCTTTCTGTTTATCTGTAGGTTAGAGGAAGCTGGTTTCTCTAATACATACTTTTTTTACAGCTGGACACGTTACCCAAAGAAGATCTCATCAAGTTTGCAAAAAAGCAAGTGATGCTTATACAGAAAGTGAAGTCAAGATGTACAGGTACCTTAATAGAAAGAGAACAGTTTCTGCCTTAATGCTTGATAATATCAGAGCTTTTCTAATATCACTGCATACTTTTTCTAGCTCGACTTAAATGCTAGTCTCATTTATTTTTATTTTTTTTTTATTTTTTTGGGACGGCAAGGACTGAAGTCCTTTAAGCAAGGAAGGGAAGAAAAAGAAGCATTGCTTCTGTCAAGTATTAGATTAATTCTAATCTGGCAGTGTGGCATGATGGAACAATGTAGTTTGCACAAGAGTCAAAATGGAACTTGTCATTGTCTGTTCCCCAATATCAGTTGCAGGGATACCTGTTGCTTTTCTGGAAGCAGATGAGAGGGGGAATGTCTCTGACAGATTTTTGCATTTGTACTGTTGTAGAGTACAATGGCTTCTTCAAAATGGTTAGCTACTTTATATTTGATCATTTGCTTCTTTAACAAGAAGTTGTAAAAGTATCAAACAAAATTTTTTGTTAACCAACTAAAACTATCCTGTGTAAATCTGTGCTCTCATGTGCTGTTCTCTTCCTTTCTGCTGTCCCTTTTTGTCTGGTGGCCCACTATTCGGACTGGTGTCACTTCCCCTTGTTTGGAGTTACTGTTACACTGACTGCTGGTAATTCCCCAGTGAAACAGTAAGGATAGGTTGGGCTATACTAGACTCTTCCTCAGTGGGGTTATTTATAAGGTCTTGTTCTTCTGCCTGCTGCCTATTTTTAGAGAACCAGTAGGAACTGAATATCTTTTCTCTAGTTTAAATTGATCATGAAATAGAAAGTAAGGTCATCATCATAAGGATTTCTATCTGTTGTCCCTCTACCCAAACAAGGAAGTTTGCTTCCTTAGGAAATCATGCTAAATGTCAAGACCTGAGAAGCAGTAGTCTATTTCTGTTAGCCCCTTCTATCACTCAGTAAAAAACCAAAAATTGATGAAGTTAAAGACATTTCTGATATGCATAGAAGCATCGTTAGGCACTGGATTTACATTTAATTTCCTACTGTGAAGGAGCATTGATTCATGCTGTGAAATTTCTATACTTTTTTTTGTTTGTTTTTTTTTAAGAACTAGAGAAAGAGATTGAAGAGCTCAAATCTAAAGCAACTACTGGAGGAGCTGATGATATTATTCAGGTAGGAATGCATAATGGATTTCTAATATATTACATAATGTTAGCTGAAGTAAATATACAGAAATAATTCGGTAAATAGCTTTAAAACTGTTATTCCAGTTGAATGTAATAATTTTTTGAGAATTCAGGACTCTTCCTAAACCCTCTTTTTTCCTCCCCCTTCCACATCCTCCCTCCACTTTTCAGAAAACAATTTTGTGAGGAATAGTACAGAATTGTACAACTTCCTCAGCAAGACTTTTTCCTTGTGTAGCTGGTTAGACAGGCTTTTGTTTATTTTGGAATGTCCACTGTGGAAAGACTTCAGCCATTTAGAAAACTTCTGAGACAGTCATTTGATGAGATGAGAAACCTGTAATTAAAGTTGCATGTCTCAAGAAATACTTTGAGAAAAGTAACAGGAATTTTTAAGTGGCAAGAACATCTGTCTTTCTCAAAGTAAGGGTCATAGGCAGCATATGAAAGCAAAAATTGGTAGTGAGGAGGAATTTATAAACTGGAAAATTGTTTTTAATAATTTGGATGGAGATTTCTTTTCTACAGAAGGGGAGCTCCCACCACCACCTGGTGCTAAAATATTAGCTGATCAGAAATATGATTTTGAACAGAAACTGTTATTCAGCATCGTTGTTTTAGTCTAACTATACCACATCTGTTCTATTCGGGCTGAAAGTAATTTTTAAAATCAGAGTCATTCTTTTAATTGACAAAGTCATTTAAACATATGCGAGTTCCTGCAGTTTGCAAAAATTTATCAAGCTTCCAATGTTAAGAATTCTTTAAGTGATCTTTCTCCCTTAAAATTAGGCTCTCACAGAAAGACTGGATGTTGTACTTCTGGAAAAAGCTGAAACTGAGCAGCAGTGCATAGCTCTGAAAAAAGAAAATGTTCAAAGAAAGAAAGAAGCAGAGGTACTGAAATGAGCAATAGAACATTACTAAAATATTTCAGAATTATGTTTATTTTTACTGTCTAGTTTTGCTTGTTGTGTGTTTCATTTTAATCTTTTTCTTCACTTACCTGTTTTACCTCAAAAAAAAAAATAAAATCTGAGGGCTTCGTATGTTAAAGCCCATCTTCTAAATTTCTTAATTTATAGCTTTTAAAGGAATTACAATAAATATTAAAATTTTTATATGCAGCAGCTAGATCTACAGCTGTTCAAAAAGAATTCAGTCTAGGAATTAGTTGCTTACATATAGGACAGCTTCAATCAATCAGATCTGTCTTTCCATGGGAAATATGAGGTCTACATTCAGGTACTCACAGGAAGGAACCTGTCAGCCGAAGCATCTATATTATGTCAGTAATCTCAATTGATAATGAAGAGTGAATTGCTTGCAATTGATGAACATTGTTATATTCCAGATACTTGAACCTGGTGCTCTAAAAGCAATTTGGTCTTTAATGCATTATCAGAATAGTTACTAAAGCTGAAGTCTATCATGACCATTTTGTGAAATTATGCTGGTAAACATGATTTAAGACTTAGTTTTCCTTTCTCATTCTACGTTCTCATTCATTTTTGTAGTCTCTGCAGTGTCTTCTGACTTGAGTTGTGCTAATGTATTTAGGTATTTGAAAACTACAGCAATTTGTAAAACTAAGGACTCTTATTCTGTGTGCAAAATTGCCAGTATTTAATAACTTGCCTGTTTGTTTAGGCTGCAGTGGCTGAGACAGAAGAATTGCAGAAGCAACTGGAGCAATCAAGTACTGACTCTCTGGAAGAAATAGAAGCTCTGAAGAGGGAATTAGCAAATGCCCAATGTAAACACAATGAAGATGTAGCAAAGCTGAAAATGGAATTAGAAGAACAAGTGAAGAAACAAGTGGGGCTGATGGAACATATTGAATGTCTTAGCGATAGTCAAAAAGAAGTTAAAAGATTACAAGATGATGTCCAAAGAATTAAATCTACTTACGAGGAGCAAATTTTTTGTCTCAGCAAGCAGCTGGAAACTGTGAATGAAGACAAAAACAAAGAAGTGACAAATCTGCTAGAAACTTTGAAAAGCAACTCTGAGTGTTACCATAATGAAATAAAAAATCTGAATGAAGAACTTAAGAAACTAAAAATTGTCCATCAGGAAGAAGTGTCAACGTTGATGCATCAGATTGAAATAGCATCTAAAGAAAATGAAGAAAAGCAAAATCAGATAAATCAGTTACAGCAGAGTTTGGCAGAGGAGGGCTTAATGAAAGAGAAAAATGCAAAGGATGAAAAATGTGCTTGTACTGACCAGCATGAATATGATTTGGAGCAGCTGAGAGAAGTCTTAAATAAAAATGTAGAAAATAAAGTAGGCATTGTAGATACACGAGAAGAACCTTGTGTAGAAGCGACAATGGAAGAAAAGGTTAGGCAGCTGGAGCATAGTTTGGAAGAGCTCCGGTCCCAACATAGTATATTAGAAGATGAGTTAACTTACATGAGTAATGTTAAACTAAAACTGGAAGAGGAAATCCATCACATAAAGGATGAGTACTTTCGTGAGAGGGAAGACTTGGACTTTAAGATAAATGAATTGCAGCTTACTAAAGAAGACTACTGTTGTGCAATTGAAAAACTAAAATTGGAGCTTCAGGCAGCAAGACAGCACTGTGAAACTGCTGTAAAAGAGCATAAGTTAGAGACTCAGACTCTGAAAGAGCAACATAAGAGAGAAATTTCTGAACTAAGTGAATCTTTATTATCTGCTTCTGAAAAAGAAAAGATGGCATTAGTTTTTGAAATGCAGGAACTTAGAGACCAACTTGAAAAGCTAAGTCAGGAGAAGGAAGAAGCAGTGTCCAGTTACAACAGCCTGAGAGAAACAATGGAAACTCTACAGGCTGAGCTAGGGGAATCTGCTGGAAAGATCAGCCAGGAGTTTGAATCAATGAGACAACAGCAAGCTTCTGATGTCAGTGAACTGCAACAGAAACTCCGGGCTGCTTTCAATGAAAAGGATGTTCTTCTTGAAACTGTCAATTGCCTCCGGGAAGAAATAGAAAAGTTGTCATCTAATCAGCCAGAGCTAGAAGAGCTTAAATGTAAAATTCTTAGTCTACAGGAGGAGAATAACACAATAACAAGCTTCATCAACCAAAAAGAGACTGCTATAAAAGAACTGGAAGAGAAGATATTTTCTCTTACTGATCAAAACAAGAATATTTTAAATGAAGTAAAATGCTTGGGTGAAGAGAGAGAAACCCTTCAGGAAAGGTACAAGCAAGAACAAGAAAAAATTCAGGAACTTCAGCAAGAAATAGATGTTGCTAACCAGTACAATAGTGACCTGAAGAAAAAGGTGGAAGAATTAACAGAGAGACTGAACGAAGCTTTAACTAGGAAGAATGAAAATGCTCAAACGCTAGAGCAACTGGAAAACCAGATTGAATCTCTGGTGCGTGAAAGAGAGAGCCTTTCGTCTGAAGCATATACTCTTCATGAGGAAAACAAGAAAATAATTGAGGAAAAAGGCAAATTAAGTGAAGAGCTGGAAAAGATTACCTCTGAAAAAGATGGTTGGTTGGTGTTGAAAGAGCAGTCTGAAAACTTGGAAAAGAAACTACAAATGATGACTGCAGAAAAAGACCATATATCAACATTACTTGAAAGTGAACAAGAGCACAGATCCCTTGTAAGATCTCAGCTGTACCACTTACTTGAGCAAGTAGGGTCCAGTATTTCAGGTTACAGTGAAGAGTGTGATTCTCTTAACTTGTTAGAAATTGCAAATGAATATATGTCCAAAATAACAGAGCAGCAGTGCCTTGCTCTACAAAAGGAGGAGGAAGTTCTTCATTTGCAGCGGGAAGTTTCAAGGCTAGAGGAAGAAAATGCAGCTCAATATACAGAACATAGATCCCTGATTCAGGATGTTGAAAGAGAAAAGGAACTCTTGAAAGAAGAATTGGAAGAAGTGTTGTCTGAAAAAGAAGCACTTCAATGTGATCTCCAGGAGCTGAAGAATGCCAGTGAAAAAACAAGGATTGAAAATCGAGATCTTTTAGCTAATACTGAAGAGCTTACTCAAAAACTTGCTTTTTATGAAAATCAAATACAAGAACAGCAAAAAAGATCAGAAAAACAAGACGACTTAAATTTCATTCTGGAACAAAAGGAAACTGAACTTAGAAATGTGAAAGCCGAACTGAATTCTCTAAAGGTTATATTTTGTTATTGAAGTATACAGACTAAACCTCTAAAGTCTTCAGAATTAAGGTTCAAAAAATACTTTCAATTCTTTTTTTCCTTCTTTTTCTTTTTTCTTCCCTTGGCCTGAAAGTGAGTTTCTCTTCTATAAATATAGTGCGTTTCTGAGTTTCCTAGCACCTCAAAATCTCTTCCTTTCCCCCAGGAAAAAACAACAAAACCAAACCAGTCATAATGATCTTTTGACAAAAGGTGCTTGTACTTGAACCTCTCATCCTATCAATGCCCCTCAGTGATCATTTAACTAGATGGACTAACCGATCTCATAATCTTTAACCTCTAACTTTCTATGGTTCCATCTCAAACAAAACTCCTGCTTGATCGGCATTATCTACTCCTAACTTCAGGTCCTGGGAATTGATGATTATGTAGAACTGACAGCTGCAGAATTAATGGTCTCCCTTTTTTTTGTTTTTTTTTTGTCCTCGGACAGGATGGAAAGCAGCTGTTAAAAGGTTGGAATGTTTTCCTTTCATCATAAGTATGCTTTTCAGTTACAAAGCTGATACGAAATTGCACATAAACACTTTCTTGGTAGTAAGAATGTAGACATAGTCCAGCTGTAGCTGAAACTTCTGGTGGCTTTTTAGGGTAAAAACATCACAAAGACATTTTTGTAATATTTCTCATATCTTTGTTTGTAATACAGAATTCAGTGGAGACAATGACTGAGAAAACTGATCAACAGTCTTCAGTAACAGAGCTTCAGGAAAAAATTGGTATCTTTCTCACTGTTCTCTTTCATGTAAACAGTTCAGAGTTTTGGATTGTTAGTTTTTGTTTCTCTGCATAATTGTCCTGTATTTCCTACAGCCAAAGAAGTGAGAAGTAGATATCAATGCAACTTCCTACAATATTTCTTCCAATAAGGATTTAAAATATTGTTAGCTATCTTAAAGTTTATATTTCTTAAGGTTTTTTCTTCCTGTGTGCATATGGCTATAAACAGTGTAGTGAATTTTAATTTTTAAATATGGAAAATAATTGTGTCAATAAAAATCCCTAAGGCTGGCAAGAAGAGAGGAAAGCAATCTTTGCCAAAACTACTGCTGCCTCATTGCAGTTATCCCAACACATTAGAAAGAAAATGGTTCCAAGTTGTTACAACTGTATGTAGAGTAGACAGTAATATGGCTCTTAAGATTAACTGTGATGGAAGCCTCTGAAACAGGGAAAGATTGTCCCCAAGCTGTCTGTGCGGCTGGATGTTTCGGCTTAAAATTACATTTAAATGCTTAACTGAATGAAATATCTAAACATCTCCTCCTGCTTTATGTTTTGTTTTATTTTCATGTCATGCTGGTATTTGTGTTCTAATTGAATTTCATTTCAGTTCTTGGGGGAGAGGAGAGATGAGGCATATTTTTCACTTTCTCATTTATTTATTTTAGGAAGGCTGGAAAAAGAATCTGCAGAAAAAGGAGAGAAGCTAAATAAAATTAAGGTTGTTGCTGTGAAAGCAAAGAAAGAATTAGATGCCAGCCGAAAAGAGGTACCCTGACTGCTTCTTCATATGAAGAACATTCTGCATGTGGGGTTCGGTTTTAATGACACACGTTTCTTTTTAATAAGATGCAAACTCTGAGGGAGGAATTGGAGTTGGCTCGATCAGAAAAAGATCAGTTGTCTGCTTCAATGAAAGATGTCATTCAAGGAGCTGAAAGCTATAAGGTAAGAATAGTACTGTATTTGCAGATGACAGTTAAGAATCCGAAAAAACTTTGCTTTTGAAGCCTAGCCTGGAGATATATATATATATATATATATATTGCTATTTATTTGTGCAGTCATGTTTGGCAGAAGAAATTTTGTCAGTGCAGTTGAGTACCCAACTCTAGAAATGTAAGGTGCTAGTGACAGAATTGTGTGGCTACTGTCAGAAGGGAGTAAGGCACTTCCTTTGTATTGGTTGGTATTTTAAACCTTTCAAATCCAGATGTATCAAATAATATTGCTGAGTCAAAACATAAATCCTTATGAGTTCTTCAGAGTATGTTAAATTTGTGATCAGTTAGAAAGTCCTTAAATGAAAAAGACATAAACTGACAATTCCCCAGGAGCAAGTCTTCTTGGAGAATGTCTCTGGGTACACGAAGCAGAGGCAGGTGACTAGGGACAGTCAGCATTGATTCACCAAGAGTAAATCATGTCTAATTAATCTGATTGTCTGCCATGATAAAAGAGTTGGAGTTATGGATGTGAGAAGAACAGGGCCTGTCACTTATCTTGACTTCAGGAATGCTTTTGATCCTCTCTCACAGTACTCTTTTATCCACACTAGGACTTTATGATCTAAATGGGAAAACAACTGAATGAGTGCTTAAAAAACAGTTGCATGGTTTGTCTCAGAGAGTAGCACTTAATAGCTTGTACTAGATGGCAGTAGTAAATGGGGTACCAAAGGGGTCTGTGCTGGTACCTGTCCTGTTTAACTTCTGCAGTGATCTGGAGAAGGTGATCAAGGAACTGGAATAAGCGATATACAAGGCTGAGAAATTGCTCAGCTTAGAGAAGACTTGAGAAGGGACCTAATAGGAGCATTCCAGTACCTACAAAGACATTACCAAAGGAATAGGGTCAGGTTATTAGTGGTGGTGCAAGATGAGAGACAGTAGTCCTAAATTGAAATGAGAGATTCCAACTGGATACATGGGTAAATGTTTTTGCCCTATAAGGATGGTCGAGCTTGGGAAGGTGTTGCCCAGATAGGTAGTGCCATCTCCATCCTTGGAGGCAGGTCCTTTCCAGGCAGGAAAGACCTGACTGGAGAGAGCTCTGAGCAAGCTGTTTTGATCTCACTGCTGACCCTGCTTTAAGCAAGAAGTTGAATGTAGACCTCCCGAGGTCTTTTCTGACCTGAATCATTTTAGAATTTCATTAACTGAAAAAGGTTTCTCCAGAGCCTATGATGGAACAATAGCGTTAATTTCATTCTGATATTCTGATGTTGCAGTAAGACAACTCATATGCTGAAATATTAGGAAGATAGGTAAGCATCTGAGGTATAGAATATGCTTATGCAATGTATATTGTAAAAAATGATGGGTTTGTGTTTGTATGCGTTAAGAATCTTTTGGTGGAATATGATAAGCAAGGAGAACTGCTGGATTCTGAAAAAGGCAGAGCAAATAATCTTGAACATCGGATAGAAGACCTCACAAGACAGCTACAGGTGTCATCCCAGCAGGTCAGTTCTGTATGTGATTGCTACTATATATAGTTTTGTAATCTTAAGTATGTTTTGGATAGTGACTTGAAATTCAGGGTTTGGGTTGTTTGGTTTGGTTTTAGTTTTTCAACATCTGGTGTTCTGTCTGGGCTGTGACAAAGGTAAATATATCTAGAATGTCTGGCTTTTTCAATAGAAAGGTTTAATTTACTCCGGGTCAACTCACAGAAAAGACCAAGTGATCACCTCTGGCTTGGTTTGGACATACAACTCTGCTGCTACCAGATACAAACAAAGAAAAGTATCAAACTTACATTCTATCACTGGTTTCACATCTATGTACACTTCTCGTGAAGTACGTCATCTTTTACTGCTACATTGGTTTTGGGTTTTTTTTCTTCTGTTTCTTAGACAAAATGTGTTTTTCTTATTTAATCAACAGTGTGTTTAAACATACTAAATTAATCATGGGGTTCTGCATCTTTCACAAAGATGAGACTTCAGGATGCATTGTAGAGTACTATAGTGGCATTTGCAAGAGTCTAAGATACTAATCAAGCAGCTGTGAGACATTTTTTCAAAGCTAACTGCAATGAGTATGGGATTTAGGATTTAAACTCCCAGGCCCCATACATAATTACACTGAAGATCCACCTAGACCACAGTTTCCTTATAAATGGAAGCTAGTAGTGATTAGCATAAGAAGAAATGACAAATGGTAAGTATATATTTTGCTGATTATGCAGGCTTTGAATTTTTCAAGTTTCTTATGAAGTATGTTGTAAATAAAAACACTGGTTAGGTAATTAGCAGCTTCTTTCACTTATACTTCATTCTTAATGTATATTATAGAGACTGAGATAAAACACTGAGGATGTCAAAATTAAATGTTTTAAAGTCACTGCAAAAATAGCCCAGATACAGGGGGATTTCTTACTATATGATGGTATGATCTCATTGAAGATATAGTCATGCTGCAGTTAAATATTTTTTAGGAATTAATTCCTAATTATATATTAGGAATTAGAATATCATTTATTTATAAATACAGCAGCTGTATTTGAAGTGGGGCAATAAGTACCTGAATGTTTCATATTACTGTGGGAGGAAGGTGATTCTTGCAGAAAGCATAAATGTTGGGTTTGGTTTTTGGTTGGTTTTTTTTTTGGGGGGGGGGGTTGGTTGTTTTTTGTCCCTCCCAAATTCCTTGTAATTCTAGCCATCTTACAGAAAGCTGGTTTCTGAACAAAGTAGTCAAATTGTGCTAGTGACTTTAATTTAGCCTATTTCTTAGTATGCTTTAAACCAGTTAAGGTGGACAAGACTCATCCGCAGGAGTGCTGTTTGTAAGGGAGTTGCATAGAAATCAGGGTTTGTGTTTTAAATATAGACAATATCTTAGCTGAATTTGCATGCAACTTTGACAGATAACATTTTTATCTTTCCACTATGATTATTTCAGCATGATCACTTACGCTCCGCTAACGAAGACCTCCTGGCTCGTGTTGAAACACTGCAACATAATGCTAAACTGCTGGAAGGTCAGATACTGGAGATACAAAAAGCCAAGGCAAAGGCTGACAAAGAACTAGAAACTGAAAAGCTTCTTAAAGAACAGAAAACAAAGGTAGTACTCTGTAGAGATGGTGCATGGGCTAAAGCATTGCTTTCAGTGGATATGTCTTCTGTTAGACCATTGTAAACTGTATTTTTTATAGAACAAATTCTGTACTTTCTCTTTTTGTTATTTGACTTGATCTTTTTTGAAGGCTTGGTCTGTTCACTGAAAGAATTTTGCAAGGCTATGACTTTGAGTAAGTAACTGGGATTTGTTACAGAACGTGAAAAAGCACTTCATAATTTGGGGTTTTCTTTGGTTCCCAGTGATTTCCTAAAACAAATGAAAAAGTCATTATCTCTGTCCAACCTAAGCATGTGTACGTAAGTATAAATAGATGCTGACATCTCTTTTGAAATTGGCTGGCATAACTGAGAAGGATTTAAATTTCAGGAACATAGTGGTGTTCTCCGAGAAATGGAGGAGCTTCAGATGCAACTTCAGAAGGAAAAGAAACATCTGCAGAAAACTATGCAAGAACTAGAGCTGGCCAGAAAGGTAGAGTTGCTGTTCATGTTAATGTTTAATGGACTACCAAAGCTTTTGGCCCATCTTGCTGAGTTGAATGTCTCCCTTTCTGTTCCAAGGATTTGAAAGGCAAGGTTTGCAAAAGGGAAAACATGAGGCTTTTACCCCTAGTTTTACATTGGAAACCTGATGTGTACTTTTGGGTTTGTTGGGAGGTTTTTTGAGGTGTTGGGTTTGGGGATTTTTGGTTGGTTGGTTGGGTTTTAATTTTTTTGTTTGTTTTAGCTTGGGTTATGTGGCCTGTCATTAGTAGAAATAGGAATAGAATTCAGATGTCTGGATTACTTGTCTGTTGCACTAATCGGAAACTGCCTGTGTAAGGACTGAAGATGGTAGAAACTAATATCTGCAGAATACCTACTAGTAAAACTCTTAAAACTAGCAACAGGTTTTTCAAGCTTCTGGTTCTTGTTTGAAAACAGATTATTTACTGAGAATATGGAAACCTGATGGATGGGTGTTGCTTGTGGGTATGGATAGCTATATCTTAGCAGCCAAGGCAGATAGTAAGCTGTAACTTCATTATGTGTAACTTGCAGGATGCTCAGAAAAGTACACTGATGGATATGGAAATAGCTGATTATGAAAGGCTAGTAAAAGAACTTAATCAGAAGATTACTGATAAAGACAGCAAAATAGAAGATCTCGAGCAAGAGACAGGGATTCAGAAACAGAAGCAAGAGACCCTACAGGAAGAAATAAGTGAGTAATGTATAAACAGCAAGAATCACTATGGTATAGTTAGTAATGATAAATAGTAGCATCCAGAAACAGCTTCTCAAGTCAATGAGTGAGAGGAAGTTTTGCAGGTAATACTGAACAGTTACATGGTCAAAATTACTTTTCCATAAAGGAAACTTTACTAAGTTATCAGTCACTTGATCTAGTATTCAAATAAAAACCAGATTGCCTGTCTGATTAACTTCATAATAGAATCAGGTAGTAAACACAGTTCTGAAAGTTGATGACTGACGGGGGGTTTAATTCTGACATACCATGCACATAGAACTTTAGTATGTGGCTGAAAAATTCATTTCTTTCTATCCTTAAGTGTAAGTGTCAAAACAGTTTCATTTATTTGGAGATCTTTGTGATACTTGGGAATAGGATACTAAACTTAGTGTAAGCTACTTGTTTGCAGCTCTTCAGAAATATGTCAGAATTTAGTTAAATATTTTCTAATATTTTTAAGGAAATACAGGAGGGAAAGTTTCTTTTGCATGTAACTGGTGTTTTCTGCATTAGAGTCACTTCAGTCAACTATGCAGCAGGATGAGGAAAGAAATGCCAAGATAAAACAACTCCTGGTGAAAACCAAAAAAGAGCTGGCTGATTCAAAACAAGCTGTAAGTCCAGATGTTAATGATTGTGTAGTCCATTTTTAAACTAGCTTTAAAAAACCAGGCTGAATTTATTAAGTTGCTGAGATTTGGGGGGTTTTAATAACCAGATAATTTTATCATGCAGGAAAATGACCATCTAGTGTTGCAGGCATCCTTAAAAGGGGAACTGGAAGCCAGTCAACAACAAGTGGAAGCTTATAAGGCAAGAAACTTCACTTCTTTGTATTAAAAGGTTTCTTATTTAAGTAATAAGGGTGTGTGTTTGTACTGGGTGGATGGAATATAGGCTGAAGAATAAAAAGGTTACTGGCTCTACTAGGTTATCAGCTCTTTCTTACATGAGTTTTGACTGCTGCTTTCTCCAAGTATTTCCCCTGTGATGTTCTTTAAACAGGTTTACCCTTTCTTGTTCTTTCCCTTTCCACCAAAATAGAGGACTGTGTAGTTTGAAGCTTGTAGTTGGGATGTGGTTTAAAATAGTTTCTTTAAAAATAGAAGTTGCTCAGTTTAAAACAGAGGAACACAATGTTATCAGCAAAAATCTTAAGTGTTGTCCACCTGTATAAATTTTGTGGGTTGGGCAGAATAGTAATTGACTGTAATGAAAGGTGGCAGGGAAGTGAAGGGAGAGGGCTTGGCTTTTCTAAATGCTGCCACCCCCCCAATGTAATTTTATCTTCAATTATCTCTTTAAACAATGTGACTTTTTTAGTTAAGTACATGGTAACCCATGTCTATTTTTTTTATTCTATTTTTATTGGATTTTAATTTTCTACTCACCAGTTCTGCACAGGAATTACTGTAACAGAATCCTGTGTTCTCTGTGGCACATCCATTGGGGAAGGAAGAAAAAAATTTGTCATAGTGAAGTTTTCAACTGACTTCTTTTCAGATTCAAGTGGCTGAACTAACATCAGAAAAGCATAAAGTTCAGGAACTCCTGCGAACTTCTTCGGAGCAACACCAGCGTGCACTGAGTGCCTACCAGCAAAAAATTGCAACCTTGCAAGAAGAGTGCAGTGCAGCCCAGGTACTCTAGTGGGAGTAATTATCCATTTAAAAGAAGAAAATGCAACAGGTGGTTCTTAATTTGGGGGTGGGGAGGGAGGTTCAGTGTAAGATGTATTTCATTTTAGATAAATAAGGGAGCAGTAGTTAATAGCATAACTTCTGAAGGGTTTGTTTTCTATGTGATAGGCTGAACAAGCATCTGTTACATCTGAATTCGAGAGCTACAAAGTCCGTGTTCATAATGTTCTAAAGCAGCAAAAGAATAAATCTGCTTCTCAGACAGAATCCGAGGGAGCCAAAAAAGAAAGGTAAAACCAAAATTTTTATATGCACACAGAAAAATACTGATGCTTAATTTATTGAGCTTGCCTTCACTAATTGCTGACCAACAAAGGAGTTCCACACTTCAATAAGGAGAATATCAGAAGGAAGTCAGGTTGCTTCGCCCGTTACTTTGTGGTTTTGGGGTTTGTTTATGGGGCATTTTTTTTTTTGCTTGGTTTTTTGTTTGATTTGTTTTGTTTGTTTGGAGTGTGTTGGGTTTTTTGGTGGGTTTGGGTTTTTTTGTTCTGTTTGGTTTTTTTGAGAAAGCTCTTTATTTCTGTACATTGGTCTGTAATCTAACTGTTGCTCTGCCTATCTGAACACAAAAAAGATCATCAATTTGTACCATGGTGGTATCGCTAGTTTCTAATTCCTTGATTTGTCTGGTTTTAGCAGTTATTTTTATGTAGATTACCTTTTGTTACAGTCAGAGGGAGAAGTAAGGTGTTAGGAAGGTTCTTACAAATTTTCTGGCAGAAACTGGCCAGCATATTCTGTGTAGGCTTGATACATCATTTTCTCTGACATAAAGTATTGTTGCAAAGTGCCGCTTCCAACTGGGAAGAAAAGAGCAGAACTGTTCAGTGTGGGTAAAGCTTTGGGTGCTGATGTAGTCATCAGCTCAAGCAGATTTATGTAATACTGTTGTCTTATCAGCTGTTATATGAGGAAAGACTCGGGCTGAGGTGGGGGGGTGTGGTGCTACACTGCCTGATGTCCCCTGCACATGATTAAATGATTTAAGTGTGGTTGTAAGCCAGGTACATTCAGATTCACTTCAGAAAATGCCTGAACCCTCTGCGGAAATAGATCACTTCCTGTAAGGCTTTGTTTTATAGTTATTGATAGCTGTCTTTGGTGACAGACTGGGCGTTTATGTGTGAGATGTCAGAATTAATTTCTGACCCAGGTCTTAATACAGTACATGCAATTACGGCTGAAAATCCACCAGAGGGAGACTTGTGCTTTCTTAGAGGACTGGGCTTATGATTTGTTTTGGGGTTTTGTAGCTACATTTACCTCTTCCTTTCTTTTGATGAAAATAAGCTGCAAGAGTTGCATTTCTTTGTATCTCCTTTTTGTGGAATTTTGAAAAGTTGTGGTAGTGCCAGGTTTTTGTGAAAGAGGGTCACCTTGGGGAAAAAGTGAGCAAGTGATCAAGCAATAAAGAGATGACATAGTTTGCAAGGAAATTATTTACACATAGGATTAATGAGATACACAGTTTATAAGATAATGGAGATGTCTGTGTATATGAATACAGAAAGCATAAAAGGCGAATGTGTGTGATTTAAGACTTTCCTCCCAGTAGATCTGATTTTGATTTATTTTTGACAGTTTATCTGTTTTTATTTATTGATGTTGCTTTCCAGTCCTTTGCACAAAATTTACTCAAGACATTTGTCTCCTGTATTCAGTGTCACTGATGTGCACTTACTAAACAAAAAAACTTCCACCACTTTTAAGCAGAAATTGTTTCTCATCTGCATCCCACATGTTATTCTCCTTATGTCTTGTTCCTTCAAACCAGCTTGAAGCAGAAAGTGGTATCAGTCTCACTTTCTAACCTATAGTTACATTCCCAGCAGTTCAGTTGGGATGTGATAAACCTATTTGTAACTACATTGAAACAGGATCAGAACTTTTCTAGTTGTTTCTGCAGCGTTCACATTCTAAGATTATTTTGGTTACAGTGCTGTATTGATTTACTGAATAAATAAGCAGTTTGGATCAACTATCCAAAATGTTGCCGATATAGGTTCTGAATTAATACCATTCTTTTTAAATGTATGTTGCTTATTTCTTTTTTTTTTTTTTTTCTCTTGTAGAGAGCAATTGGAAATGGTGATAGAGCAACTTAAAGTTAAGCTGCAAGATGCTCAGCATAGTTCACAGCTGAATGCATCTGAACTCGAGGTGTTGCAGTCTGAACACGACACCCTGCTGGAAAGACACAATAAGATGCTGCAAGAGACTGTTGCAAAAGAGGCAGAACTCCGTGAAAAGTATGGTCTGATGATGAATATAGATATGCTATTTTGTGTGAACTTTAAGGACTGGGCATGTAGTGGCCTATAACTGTACTTCCAAAAGAAAGGTCATGATTATTAAGAAAGTTAAAGGAGTTTTTAAAAGCCTTCAAAAGTTTCAGCAATGAAAATGAAGTAGTAGCTGATCAGAGAATTTGAGATTTCTGCAAGCTTTTTACATGTTAACTATTAGATTTAAAAAATATCATTATTAAGCATGTTGATTGTTCCTAAGTTCAGTGCTCAGCACTGTGCATGCATGTTGGACTACTCAAATAAATATGCATGTTTCTATTACAAAAATAAGGTAGTTAAATGCAGAGCAAAGGATTTCACGGACAAAATACCCAGTCAGTCCTGTGTCCGCGCAGTGCCTTTCTTACAGAAAGTGCTGGGGTTTGAGTCTATGCTTGCTGCTACAATCTTAATTTGCAAATTTTTCAAAATTAAATGAATCTTTTTAATTTGTATCACTTCTTGAAAAATCACTTGAGTACCTAATACTTGAGCTCTTCAAAAGGGGTCTTTCATTGTCTTGTCTTCTCAATTTAGTGTACAAAGAAGTTGATGTGAAATACTCATTAGAAATTGCAGCTTAGTGTTAGGAACTGTTGACTTTTCATCACTATCTTTGCACTGCTTTATCTGTTCCTGATAGCCACATGATGATTCATCAACTAAATTATGTCCTTCTGCATTCAGTTGATTTAGTAAATAACTAAATTATGTTCTTCTGCATTTTTCTGGAAACAACCCCTATTATAGTAGGTTCCCTTTGTACCCAGAGAGACAAGCTCTTTGCTACTCTGGCTATATTTAAGTTTGTATGCTTATAAGGGCAAGGCCTGTGCTTAGTCTTTCCATACATGCACTTGTTTAATCGCTTGTGACAATTTTGTCTTGCTTCTGGAGGATGTCCAAACCATGTACAACTTATGTGTTACTGACGTTTTCCTTGCTGACAGCTACACTCTTCTACCCTCTTGCGTGCTGAACGTTGAACCTTAAAAAAGATTAAACTTAGCTTCTTAGAGACTTATGTTTTCAGAAGTCCTGCGTAAGTGTTTGGTAAATATATGTTAAAGGAAGTGGAGTATAAGATAAGGGACATCCCCTGTATGACACTTTAAACAGTCATGTTGCAGTTTAAGAATGTTTAAACCACAATGTCTGATGCTTTCATTTTTTCCCAAAGATGTCTGAATTTTGTTTTGAAATAGAAATCAAGAGTTTATATAGCACAGTGCATTTATGTGCTGTGTAGTAACTGTAACTTTTTCAGTCTTAGATTTTCCCTGTAAAAAGAGGAATTTAAATGGGAAAAAGCTTCACAGTCATTCTGAAGTAATCATATATATGAAAATTGAAAGCTACTTTAACATTTTTGAGATGTAAAAATGATAGTGTTTTGCTGTCAGTCTTACGGGTTTTGTACATGCTGCTTTCAGGCTCTGCACAATACAGTCTGAGAACATGGTCATGAAAACAGAGCATGCCCAGACTTTGAGTCAGCTGACAGCCCAGAATGAAGCTCTCCGGAACAATTTCAGAGATCAAGTCAGGAACCTGCAAGAAGAGCACAGGAAGACAGTAGAGACACTTCAGCAGCAACTGTCCAGAGTAGAATCTCAGCTCTTCCAACTCAAGAGTGAACCAAGCACTAGAGGTAACTTTCAGTCATCATCTTGGGTTAGACGCAGATTTGTGTACCTGAGTCTGAATCTAAAACATGCTTATAACGTGTGGTTCTGTAACATACCAGAAACCTTTTTTGGAGAATCTGCAGAATGCTGTATCAATTCACTGATACCAGATAAGGAATTGAGTCTTTGTTATTACTGTCCCTTCAGAATCTTAAGATACTTGAATGCATCCAGAAAAAGTCATTATGGTGAAACGGCTGGAAGGAATGTGCTATGAGGAGCAGCTGGGGATTCTGGGTTTGTCTAGTTTGGAGAAAGGAGGCTGAGAGGTGACCTCCCTGTTCTCCACAGCTTTCTGAGGAGCAGAAGCACAGAGGGAGTTGCTGAGCTCTCCTTAGCAGTATACAGTGGCAGGATGCGTGGGAATGGTTCCAAGCTGCGCCAGGCAAGGTTCAGACTAGACGTGAAGAAGCATTTCTTTGCCAAGAGGGTGGTCAAACTGTGCAACTGGCTTCCTAGAGAGGTGGTCGATTTCCCCAGTCTGTCAGTGTTTAAGAGGCATTTAGACAATGCCCTTAACAACGTGCTTTTAACTTTTGGTCAGCCCTGAGTTGGTCAGGCAGTTAGACTAGATGATCATAGTAGGTCTCTTCTAACTGAAACGATTCTGTTCTATTGTAGAATCTGCATCACTGTTACCTCTTCTGCAGTATTGGCATTGTCAGACAGATGGAGGGAAATTACTTTGTAAATGTTCCCTGCCCTTCCTATCATTTTACCTCAGCTATGAGGGATAAAGCTAGAGAAGAGTGTATTGAAAGCTGTTTTAACAATGTTTGTAACTGGTATACTTGTTATTTGATCCATCCTCTAATGTAAGATTTTACTGTGTTCAAACTCAAGTGCTATTTTTATATCCGTAAAGTTACTAGTTAGGATGTAGTTGGACATCTGCCAAGCAGAAGGAACAGTTTAAGAAATTACTCTTCCCATGTTACTGAAACAGCAGGGCAGTGCACGCAGTGTTAGAACAATTTACACCTCCCACAAGACTGGTTAAAAAAAAGCTAATTCTGTTTTGCGTTAAAAACATTTGACACTCACAGCTACAGCACATCTTCAGGGAGAGTTCCATGAAGGTTTCATAATCACTGAAATAAATATTGCCAATCGAGTTTGGATTTAGAAATATGCTTTAGTTGGAATGGTCATTTGGAGGTGAAAGGCTATATTTTCTATTATAAATGTTATGTGTGTATCTGGCTTTCTCCCTTTTCTTCACTTTTCCTCCCCCTGCATTTTGAAGACTACTATATATACTGCTTTCCAATGTGAGACAGTCACACCTGTGAAATAGCCCTGCCAGTTTCATTCTGATGACAAACATCAGTAAGTATTTTTCAGGTCCGGCTGTTTCAAACCCAGCGACGAAGACCTTGAGAGAAGGGCGAAACACTGACCTTCCTCTTCTTGATGTATACACTGTAGCTAGGGAAGAGGGAGAAGGTATGGAAACAACGGACACAGAGTCTGTCTCTTCAGCCAGCACTTATATACCATCCTTGGAACAACTTCTGAACTCCCCAGAAGCAAAACCTGGTAGGTAGAATATGCGGCTTTTTGAAGCACTTGCCCACATCAGTTGCAGAAGTTTCTGTCCTCAAAATATCTGAGAAAGTTGGCTGCAAGACACAAGTCTACTTCAGTGCCACTGAGTTTACAGTATCCTGAATTTCTGTAGTTTTGTCCTTGAGTAAGGACTAACAGTAAAACATTGCTGCAGGTTTTAGTGACTTAAAGATGTCATTTGTGACATAAAGATTTGTGACTTTCTAAAGGGAATGAGTGAATGAGCAAGTCAGTGAATAGTTACAGAACCTTCTGTATTCTGGGCTAGTCTACTAATGACTATTAAGTGCTGATTTAATTAAGTGCTTTTTAATGAGAAGATAAAATGTCTGTTTGTCTTAATGTGGGTTATTAGAACAGGATGTTTTTTGTAGTTTTTTTTCTAGCCAGCATGAAGACAGTGTTCTAAGAGTCCACAAAAAATAGAAAAATACATGGTAGCATCTAATTGTGTGCTAAGAGTCTGCTGAACATGTTGTGCAGAACTGTTGAGAATCTCCATCTATGGATAGGAAACAAAGAGTAAATTAAAACCATGTATCTTGACGTACTTAGAACTGATTTGCCATTCCCCTTCTAATACGTATACAAAAATAGATCACAAAACAAGCATGCAGCAACAGTGATGCCTGCTAATTTTGCAGTTTGACTTTGCATGGATTTTGTTCCTAAGAAACTACGTTAATCAAGTCCTAACGATAAGTAGATGGAAATGCTTTCTCCTTCTCTCAGTTTTCTTTTCCAATTAATTGCAGAGCCACCTCAGTGGCAAACAGAACTCACCAAGGATGAACTGATTCAAAAACTTAACACAACAGCGAAGAGTGCTGATCACTTGAATGAATTACTTCGTGAATCAGAAGCAACCAATGCAATCCTGATGGAACAAATAAAGGTTAGCAGGCATGCAGGAAATGTGGGGACAGCTCTAATTTCTCTGGTCTGTTTCTTAGCACAAATGTTTAACACCAAGTATGTTTAGAAAATCCCAGTCTACAAAAATTTGGTGATGCAAAACTTAATTTTGGAAGGGCTTTATTCCACGGAACTAATTGGGGCTTCAAGAGTTGACTTCAGCTTGTTGGGTTTTGTTACACTCCCCGCTTCCTTCCCCCCTCTCCCAGTTTCTAGGCAGTGGAGGATGGGGGGAGGGGGTGAGGAGTACAAGCTGCTATGAAAAAATAACCTCAAGAGTTTGGAAGTTTAATGGTTAGTAAAGTGCCCTGACTGTTTTCACATTGATATGGGCAGTAAATCCCATGGGAAGTATTGTCTGGTTTCTCTTCCTGTAACCCCTTTTAGCTGTCTTCAGATAAAAAAAGATACATGTACTAATAGAGTTTGGTTTGATTTGATTGTACCTCCCTGAGTTTTCTGGAAGCATTTTTGACATGAAAATATTCCCTAAACATGCTAAGCTTTCTTCTGTAAAATGTTTTTTGATGTATGATAATATTGTCAAATCTTTGATCCACACAGCTAACTTGAATGTTCAACTATTTATCACTGAAATTGAATAATTAGTACAATCATATTAATAATACAGTATCATGTTATCAAATATAAAATATTTAATTTATTGTATAATAGTGTTACAACTACTGCATAGATTTTAGTAAAATTTATTAATTTTGATCAATAAAAATATATTTCTGGACAACATTATCATGTATTCAATTTTGACTGGATTTTTGTCCAGAATGTGTTGCTATGCGCACATTGTTCTTTTAGAAGCAAGCTGCATAATTTGCTTTTTAGCTTTTCAAAAGAGCTTTGTTCAATTGCTCATTATATGAAGCAAACAATATTGCATATTTTTTCCCTCCTCATCTGCAGCTTCTTAAGAATGAAATAAGAAGATTGGAAAGAAATCAAGAGAGAGAAAAGTCTGTGGCTAATCTAGAATACTTGAAGAATGTTCTACTGCAGTTCATATTCCTAAAATCAGGAAGTGAGAAGGAAAGGCTGCTCCCAGTAATAGACACCATGTTGCAGCTCAGCCCTGAAGAGAAGGGGAAGCTAGTTGCAATTGCCCAAGGTAGGTGGTGTTCAAAACACAGTTGCAAAACAAGAAGTGGAAATAAAGGCAACTGAAGTTCTAGGCTTTCTTTTACATAGTCCTTGGAGGGAAAACAAAACTTAGCAACGTAATGCCAGTGAGCTAGCAATACAACCACTTTGCTCTGTTGGGAAGTTACTATTCAGTTTTCAGAAAATAGAACAAGTACGCAAAAGTATAAATTGAAGTAAATATAATTTCTTCTGAAACATAATCATTTTAGGAAGACGATAGTAAGTTGTAAAAATGTAACGTGTTCATGTTTTGAGTAGATTTCAACAGTTTTGTTAAAGTGAACTTAAAATAGAGGTTAATACTGATTACTTTCTTGGCAGATGTTCTAAACAGATAATTAAAGGGGTTCTCTTGGGGCAGTACTGCAGATACAATATTAGTTTCTATATAGTAACTTCAAAAATCCTTCAAGAAAATATGCTTTTTGTTTAAGAAATAAAGGAGCTAGGGAAGGAACGAAAGAGTTCAGCCTTCGCAAGAAATAAACCAAAGAGCTAACCATATAAAAAAGTTCTGGCTCTGCTTCAAATAGTTTGAGCATTTGTCGCCTTTAAAACACTTTTTAAGGAATTGTTTGTCACCTCTCAGTAACAACCTGTAGCTTTGTGTACTTCATTAACAACTGAGGTATACTTTATTAATATAAAGAGTAAGTACCAGATGTATATATAAGCACTTGTGAACAAAATCACATTAATAAGGGAAGTGGCAAAGTACTGCATTCCATGATTCTGGCACTCTAATGAGCACTTACTGGATTTTTCTGGAGAAAGGTGATAAATGGCCTCTAAAACATCGTTAAGTACCCAAAGTAAAGTGGACTTGGTGGTAAAATCTACGAATATATTTATGGTGTCTAAGAGTAAGTATTGAATGTTACCTCTTCAACAAGTTTAAGAGAACAGCATTTAAAAAAGGACAGAAGCAGCAGGGGAAACAAGGTCATGCAACCAAATGATGTAATGTCTAACATAATAAACTTAGTTTAAAGTATGTTTCTCCTTTTCCTTCAGGTGAGGAAGAGAGTGGCTCACGGACCTCTGGATGGGCTTCATACCTCCACAGCTGGTCAGGACTTCGATGAGACAGTGAAAATGCTGAACCTTTAAACACATTCCACAGTTGGAAAAGAAAAAAGAAATCTTTATATAGAAGAACAACCTGTTGGTGTTGTAGCATTGAATTACAGGTTTTTATTTCTCTGTATTACTTTTGGCTTTTTAGGGTCTTCTAAGAAAGAAGCCCTTACTAGCTGTGAAAGACTGTCCTATATTGTGCTCTGATATAGCAGCGAACTAGTCCTGTTGTAAATGTTAAAGCTGATGATCAGAAGTATAATGAGACGTGACAAATTAATTGCAAATTGCTTGGAAACAGAATTTGACAAACCTATGATGGCTCTTGATACTGATTTAGAAACTTGATCTAACATAGTAACTGGAATAACCAGAACTAGACTTAAGGCATTTTAAAGTGTTTACAGTTTCACATACGTTTTTACAGCTTTTTTTCAGCTAATCTATATGGTTAGTGTTATTCTCTGCACGTTGAAGAAATTAAAATTGGTATTTCCTCTCTGGTGATGCTTACAAAATGTAAGTCCATTAAGAAACAGAAGTGGTATTTTCTGCTTTAACATGACTGAATTTTTAGTCCTGTGAGGGGATTTTTTGTGTGTGTTTGTGGTGGGGATTTTGTTTTGGGTTTGGGGTTTTTTGTTTGCTGGGGTTTGTTTGTGTGTTGTTTTGTTGGGTTTTTTGCAGCAGCTGGATTGAAAATATGAAGGCAACAGTCCACAAAATGTAGAGGGTGCCTAAAACTATATGAAATACAATGCTTGGCACATCTGGGGCATGGCACAGTAGTAGAGATTAATGGCATCAGTGGAAGTCTTGGGATAGGAATCCAAGAATCAGAGGTCATAAGTGAGCTGAAACTTTCAGAGAAAAAGCTTAAGCTATGGCTTTTTAACCAGGGGTTGGAAGTTTGTGTTCGAGAGCAGGAAGTTCAATTACTGTAGTGACCTCTGTACTTACGTGAAAAGGCTAAACTCATACTGAGTTAATCATCCTGAAGACACGAAAGGAGGAATCTGAGTCTGTAGGTGAGACTCCTAACAGTAACTTCTGAGAGAAATGGATGGAGCTTTTGTCAGTAGATGCATCTTTTAAATGTTCTAATGGCTGAAGATGTTATACCCTTCTCTCACTTCTCTGTGTTTGCACACGTCATTTGCACAAGTCTTCTGCACAGATGAGAGAATCTCTGTTCCAGGTTGTTCAACAGAATGTTCTGGTTTTCTTCCAATTAATCTCTGCCATAGAATTGCTACTTTTATTACCAACATAGCAGCTTTTTTTTTTTATTTTTTATTTTTTAGCCTCAGTCTTCTTTTCCCCTTTATATAGTCCTTGATGCCTTTCATCATCTTAATTTATTTGTAAGTTATTAAAATGCAGACAAATGTTTTTAAACCCTGTTTACCTTCCAACCAGTCTTTCTATCTTTTTCACTCAAATTTTCATGCTCTCTGTGCTGTTTTACACAAAATCACTCCCTGGTATACATACCAATACTAAATAGTATTCTTCCTTTTTTATTTATCTTAGTTGAGGCCCTCAGGAAATGATGTTCATTCCTTTAATATTGCCTTATTCATGGCTGAGATTAATTTGGACATAAGCAGAAAGGCAGCACATGTTGCAAATAAACTGCAGTGACTGTGCTTTTGGTTTAAGTTTTTCCTTGTATATATTTCAGTACACAGTCATCAAAGCCTACAGGCTTTATTTAGATATTTTAATTCCTTTCCACAGTCTTAAGCAGTATTTTTTGTTTGGGCTTTTTTTGGGGGGGTGGGGTGTTGTATGTGTCTTTGGTTTTCCTTCTCTTCCCCCATCCAGTGTGTGTTTTAACCAGTCATTATGGTTTGTGCTACTGGTGAAAACGTTCTCTGTGGACTTTCAGCTCACAAAACTGATAAATAGTAGAGAGGGGATAAGACTCTTGGGTGTCTGTAGCGTGGAAATGTAGATAGCAAACGTGAGGCTAAGTTTAGACTTTTGAAATAATTACCATATCTTCAACATTCACAATTTGCTGTCAGTCTGGGATGCTGAATTCTAACTACTTATTCACAGCTGAATTTGGTTAACATCACTCAAAAGAATGCCAAAACAAGGCAACAGGAGAGATTTGAATCATGCATGAAAATAAGTGCAAGTCATTCTCCTGCTGTGATTTTTAACAATGGAAGCACATAAGTGAAAGGGTACAACTTTGTCTTAATTCAAATGCAGTTTGCAGCTGATGTGATTTAGTCTCTTCTGCATGATGTCTGCTTGGCTATCACTGAGGAGCTGTGACAAATTCCTTTTAAAATGCACATATTTCAGAACTGTAGATTATTTAATGCTGTTAAGCTGTGAATAAATATGCAAGTGACATATATACTTGGCTGTATTAAATACCAGTTCCTTATTAACTTCTTTCAAGTCTGAGTTGCATGCTCACTGGTTTTTAGTAAAACTCAAGTATTGTACTTCTGAATGTAGTGGACAACTTGCATCACTGGTTTTGTTTGGGTTTTTTTCCTTATAATGGAAGTTTAAGATCTTAATTACTGTAAAAGTATTTTATTAACTGCTACTAAACTGTGTTCTGTTGCTAAGATTGCCAGAACTTACCTTTGTGGCAATAAACTGTCTGTAAGCAAATGTATCAAAGTTTAATATACGCTTGCAGTAAATGGCATAGAAAAATGTGGACTGGAAGCAGGATTATTTTGCATAGAAAACTTTTTATATGTCATATATTTGCATTTGTAATGTACAGCACTGTAGCTGTGATCTGCTTTCAAAAAGCAATTTGAAGATTTAACCAGTAATGCTGCTTCTTGATATATTGTGGTGCTCTCCTTTGGAAGAGCACTGTGCTGAATTTGCTTCCTGGTTCTTTTGACTGTTTGTTTTCTTTACAGTGCCATATTTGTTTGGATGTTTCCCAGGAAATGTAACCCCTGCCCAAAGAGTATAGAAGCTTAGGACCAATTTTTACTCCTCTATCAGCCTGCCTTCAGCCCAAGCCTAAGGAGGGTATAATTAGAAAGAAAAACAAAAGAGACTCTACTGTCACTATGCAGACTATTTATTAATTGAAACCCCAAAATGGGAGTGATTCAGAGTTCCCAGACCTGCGTCTGCACCGTGGCTGATTTTTTTTTTTACTACCTATGCTGACTTAAAGATGGGTTATACACCTTTTCTGTACCCTTTACCCAGAAGGAGACTCATCTGTGCAAGCAAAATGTGCCCCAGTTGAAAGACTGGAAGACCAGAGCTTGTCAGGCAGTCGAGTAGCTACAGCCAGTTGGATTTAGAGGTCAGGATGGCCAAAGGGAACCCATGTTAGAAGTGATACCTGGAAGAGTAGAGTTCCTTTGTTTTTTTTGTGACCCTCCTTTGCCAAACTATAATTGAGAGAATATGTGGTTAGCTTATTTTCTAAATTTAAATGTTCCTTTGGCTATCACCCTCCATCCTTTGGCTTTGATAACAGGTTATATATTCTGAAATTGTGGAGGAATAGTTAAAAACTCCCTTAGTTTGTACTAAGTGGCTTTGAAGGCAGCTTAAGCACCTGTGCTTCATTTGGCTTACACCCTGGCTTCACCCAGTGCACCAATACTTCAGCTACCTGCTAGTTCTATTGGTACTATGAAAATATCTTCCTTAGGAGCCTCGCACATAACAGTTACCATCCACAAGCTGAGAAACCAAATGTATGAAGGGGTAAAAATGTATTTGTTGTTGTAATTTCAAAACTGCTAGTCTGCACAGATAAGTGTTTGGTTGGAAATGTGTCTTTTGATGGCCTTTTCATGTGGCTGTCACTGCAATAAAATTCACCTTTACCCAACAGCCTTTCTCTTTTCCCTGAATGCCAAGGCAGGAAACAAAGGGATGTTTACTGAAGTATTAAAGAGAAGATTTTATGGATCTGGTGTAGTAGCTGCAGTCTTTACTTTGGAACACAGTCAGTGATGGATACTTCTAGATGGATGGAAGAGGAAAACAAATTGGTTTGTTACAGGGCTTCGGTTTTTAGTGTTGGGGTTTTTCTTGTTTTGTTTTCTTGGGTTTGGGGGTTTTTGGTTTGATGGGTTTTTTTTTGGTTGGTTGGGTGTTTTTTTTTTTGTTGTTGTTTGGGTTTTTGGTTGTTGGTTTTTTGGTTGTTTTTTTTTTAGGAAAAATTGAGTTTTAGGAAAAAAGGAAAGCTTACTCAAACATGCTACTAGATTGTCACCAACAATCTGACAATATCCGACACAAAGGAGAGGAGGGATGCAGAAGGTATTAATGTGCTTGTTAGAAGGCCTACACTTAGTATTTTTTATTTTAAGCCACTTTATATATCAGCATTTCTTCCTAGTAGCACTCAACTTCGAAGGTCACAAAACAACCTCCTCCCTAATTCCCTGTGATAATTTTTCAGTATCTGCACAAAGATTAGATGCTCTGTGGATGAAGAGGTGGTTGGTTGGTTTGTTGATGTGAGAGCTTGGTGTGTTTATCTTCTTGCTATCCATGTTTTTGTTAGGCCATGCTTACTATACAAATACATGCTCAGAGCAGGGAGCGTAAGGTACAAAACAAAGTTGATGAAACACATGGATACAAAATAGTCAAAAAAGAAAGCCTGATATTTAAAGTCGACTTCTATCAGCTTACACATAACTGTATATATGCTGTGGGAAAAGGAAATAATAATCTGACTACTTCTCAAATTGAATTTGGTCTAAAATTTATCATTGTCTTGCAAAGATGAGAAAATGCATTTTAGGTTCAAGAGCTTCCCTCCTGTCCTGTGTTCCTCAGGCTCATCGTCAGGATCAAGGCTGGGCTGAGTAATGGAGATTGAGGATAGTAAATCAAAGTGGAAAAATGCAAGTCAATTACTGCTCCAACAATTCAATCCACTTCAGTATTAGCGAAACATTTATTCTATTTGTTGTCTGCAGGCTTCTTAAGAATCCAAGGTAAAGGTAATCAGTGTAGAAACCAATGTGCTGTTTTGGGCAGGGCTGCAGTCCCAGTCTTCTGATAATGGCCTTTGAAAGTGTTTTAAATTGATAGGCAGCTGCAGATGAGTATAGGATTTAAGAGGGTTGATTGTTTCACTGCTTGAAAATCGAAGCTTGTTCTGTGAATACTCGGACCATTTCCAGAGTGGAGGTACGTATTAGTTCTTGGATCTCTTGCCCCTTGCAGCATGCAGAACATTCCAAAAGTAAAAACCACAGAAAATATTACAGTACTCCTGAAGAAGGCTTTTATCTAAGTACTGGTTTACTGTCGTCATTCCCCTTTGCGGAGTTAAGTTGCTGATGCTCAGCATTACTTCTGCCAAGGGAAAAGGCTGATTGTACCAGTTTTGGCTTTTAGCATCCAAATATTTATACAGACTAGTTCACGTTCCTCTTGTGAGTGGTCTGCATCAACACAGGCGAAGCCGCTAGCCTTTGCAGGGGACAGATGGGTGTCACTGCTGCAGCCTCTGCAAGAGCGGAGAGAGAAACAGATGGAGGCACTAAAAACTGCAACAGTACTCCTGTTGCTGACATAGTGGCTCTCTGTCCTGCCCTGAGGCTCCCCACTGGCCTTTCTCTGGGAAACTGGTTCAACCAGTTATTTGCAGAGCAGTGGGGGACAGTGGATATATCCGGCTGTGCTCCTGCAGGAGGAGGATTTTGAGAAAACACAGAAAAGTGAGCCACGGGTTTTGTAACCTTCTGTGAAGGATGGAAGCTGAAGTGACAAAAAGCTTAACATTGAAAAATATCAGACTTAAATTACTTCCCATTGGAACCTGTCCCCCCTCCTCTAGTTCTCCCAAAGTATTTGACTGACTTTTGCACTGCCTGACTCTTGAGCCACTTTCCTCTCTTTGGAGGACCTCTCAACACTGGCATTAGTGAAACCATTCAAGTAACTAACAAAACATGGTTAATTATAACTAATTGCATCAAATTGTCCTCAAGCAACGACTTTTGGTTTTAACCTGCGGTGATACTGCTGACCTTGCAATAGCTAGGGATGCTTGTGCTAACACATGGTCTGCATGCGGCAGAGAAGCACGACTTTGTCAGCAGGATTTGCCATCAGAATTGTCCCTACCTTCTGCAGCTAAACAGCAGAGACTTAAAAAAACTATTTCTGATGGGTGGGTTGGGAATTTGGGGTGGCTCAGGGAGGGGTTTATTTTTTATGATAGGTGGAGCGCAATAAAAGTAGCTTGGTAAACAGAAAGGGTGACTGTGGATTGAATTAACTCTTTTTTATAGCTTTATCTACCAATGTAGACTAAGCTTTCAGTAAGGAATGAACACCCTGAACTTTTTTTAAAGCATGAATGCTGCTGTGGACATTTGTTATACGCAAGTGGCGTACAAGCTGAAATAAAACTGTGAGAATACCACCACGATCGCCGAAAGTCAGTAAGTTACTTCCCAAAGTATGTTTTGTGGTGCTGCCATTCAGCTTTTTCTTTAGCTGTTAGTGTGTCCATCCAATTCCTGGTCTTGTCATGAAGCAGAAATTTGTGCTGCCAAATACAGAATTTTTTTATTTACTGATCAATGTGGCATGGTTTCAGGATTGATCTATAGAAGTTCTATCCCCATTCTTGAACAATCTCCTTCCATCTTCCAAAATAAGGTGAAGCCAAATACGCCAGGTGTGTCTGAAATGCACATGAAGCAGAAATTCAGCTTTGCTTTTATAAGGATGTCAGAATGAGCGCTAAAATAAATCTCTTAGTATTCTGAGTAAACTATATACAACTTTTCATAGCAAAGATTTTTATGGAAATCAAACAGTGGTCAAGACTTATCTTTACACTTGAGCTGGGAAGTTATTAATGCTAAGCAAGAATGTGAAACCTAAATAATTTGTTACTTGTGAATTCATTGACAGTTTTGTTATGAATTTTTAGCTGTATACCCTGTATTCAAAAATTATTTAAATGGTAAAAGTTTCCTTTGCTGTTGCTTTAGCTTCAAACACTGGAGGCACAACATGAAGAACACTTACAGAGTTTGTAACTGAAATCCATCTTTTATATTCAGGTAAACAAGCACAGGGCTGCTGTGTTAAGAGGCACCTGGAGTCAGGGTAGGTTTAGATTAGCTATTAGGAAGAAATTCTTCCCTGTGAGGGTGCTGAGGCCCTGGCACAGGTTGGTCAGAGAAGCTGTGGCTGCCCCATCCCTGGCAGTGTTCAAGGCCAAGCTGGATGGGGCTTGGAGCAACCTGGTCTAGTGGAAGGTGTGCCCGCCCCTGGCTAGAGGGCGGGAAACAAAGGGTTAGGGAGGAAATTTGGGCGTTTGAACTAGATGGTCTTTAAGGTTCTTTCCAACCCAAACCATTCTATGATCCCATAAATATGCCATCTGCGGCTACATGAAGTTCTGGGAAAAAACAAAATCTAGAGCAAATACCACAGTTGGAAGCTACTTATTCAAGTCTCTTCATATTACTATGCAAAACTGTGAAACACTTTTTCTGGAAATGAAAAAGAAATTGGTGTAAAAATGCTGGTATCTGTGGTTGGAGACAGGCAGTCAAGTTCTTTCACCAAGACTTCTCATCAAGCCCAATATCCCTTCTTTCTCACTTCCCCACACCTACAGTAATGGTCTTGTTTGGTGTCAGCAAAGCTGATAAGTGTGTATAACTGAACAGATAAAGGTTCTGTGCAGTCACTTCTACCGCTGCCAGCCACGGTACTCTATGTTGGCATTTCAACAGTGATGGAAGACTTCAAGTGGTCTGGAAATCAAAAGCACATGTCTCCTTAAAACTGCTTTTTACTCTCATCTAGCAGAGAGAGATGGGAGAGAAAACCAAAACCAAACCAACATTAGTTTTGTGATTAATATGCTGGTCTGGAGACAGGGAGTCCAAAGTCTCTGCTTTGCCACATGCTTCCTTTATGAATTTAACCTCGATTTCTCTGTCTCTGTTTCCTCACTTGGCTCCTGGGGATAATGGCACTTCTCCTCCTGATGCCAAGTACATTAGCAGTAGAATGTTTAACTTTGTGCTGGCTCCGTAAGCAGAAATAAGCAGGCAGAAGTACTGTATTTTTTCAAAACTGCATAGGAAGAAAATAACTCAGCACACTGGGCTGGAAGGAGTGACTTTTTTTCTTTTGAGCTCACGGTGTGTGTTTGTGAATCCTATTACATGATTTGCCTAAATATTCTGGTCTGAATTTTACAAGTTAATTAGAATGCCAGCATGCTCTAAGATTATGTAATGGAGAATTAATAACAATTAAGAATGGCTATTTCTATTGTACAGCAAGTCACAACAAAACTTAACATCAGGCCCTAAAGGCAAGGCATAAACTTGCTGCAAAGCACACAACAGCGCATGAAACTGCATTCCTGGCTCTTCTTACCACAGCATTTCCAAAAGCTGCTAGTTCTTAGTGTCTGGCGCACGTACGTGTTCGGAGGAGGCTCTCCCGCTCCCTGTGAATGCCTTTGCTACTTCGAGAGTATATTGCCAGCGGATGAGGCTCTGGGGATGTCATCTTTAAAAGCACTGGAAAACTGCACACGGTGCAACTCACTTGCCATTGAGTCTGTTACCGTGCTCTCTGAAGGAAGGACTGAAACAGCTGCACTTGTTTGCTGCTGCCTGTTAATTATTTCCAGAATTCACTGTTTTGGAGCTCACTGCCTTGGTAGCTGCACATCTGCCCGGCCACCTCGCCCTGATTCAGGCTCTTCTGGTCAGAGGTACTGCTCCTCAACCAGGCTCAACAACCAGGTTCTTCTCCAGGCTGAACAGCTCCCAGAGAGGACCTGTGAGGGGAGAGGCCCCGAAATCCTTGCAGACAAACTGAGGTTAATTAAAGACATTCATGAAGCTGCCTACAAGCAATGGCAGACTGCCCAAAGTTGATTAGAGAAAAACAGAAGGGTAGTACTGCCTGCAACTGGCATGGAATGAGTGCTTGCTTATTTAGATGATGCAAGGAAGCTCTACTGACAGACTCATTAAAATAAGTGTGTGTTTTGGTTTGGGGTTTTTTTTCTGGGGTGGGGGGGAAGCGTATCTGTTTCGTTTTTTAACAGAATCACAGACTGGTTGAGGCTGGCAGGCACCTCTGGAGGTCACTGTGTCCAATCCCCCTGCTCAAGCAGGGCCGTGTCCAGACAGCTGTGGAATACCTCCAAGGATGGAGACTCCACAACCTCCCTGGGCACCCCATGCTAGTGCTTGGTCACCCTCACAGTGAAAAAGCATCTCCTGACGTTCAGAGGGAGCCCCCTGTGTTTCAGTCTGTGCACGTTGTCCCAGAGGTCCTGTCACTGGGCACCACTGAGAAGAGCCTGTCTCCATCCTCTTTGCACCCTCCCACCAGGTATGTATGCACATGGATGAGATCCCCCGGAGCCTTCTCTTCTCCAGGATGAACAGTCCCAGCTCTCTCAGCCTCTCCTCACAGCAGAGATGCTCCAGCTCCTCAGTTGTCTGAGTGGCTGTGCACTGGACTCTCACCTGTACAGCCACGTGTCTTGTGCTGGGGAGCCCAGACCTGGACCCAGCCCTCCACGTGTGGCCTCACCAGTGCTGAGCAGAGGGGAAGAATCACACACACACACGCCCCGCTTCTGGCATCCCATCCCTTTCCTTTTCCAGCCATTTACCTAATTCCCTCTTTGTGCAGAAATGTATTCCCTGTGATGCTCAAATTTTGCTATGTTTGGGTTCCTAAACTTGGCAAGCAAAACTGAACCCCGTGGAGGAGCAAACAAACAAAAATCCAACAGACAGGCGTTTTTACAGTGGCAGTTCTGCCCAGAACCACGCTTGCAGCACAGCCACCAAGTATCTTTTGTGAATTACAGACCTGAAAACTCACATTCTTTTCCTGGTCCTAATGGATACTGAAGCAGATGCACTCCATGTGCATGCAGTTCGGATTACTCTTCCTGATGTGTGCTCACTTGTACGTGCCTATGCGGATTTTCTCTGTACTCCCTGCAAGTGCCGTCTTCTTGGAGCCACAAGGACTTCCTCAATCCTGGCAGGCAAATATTTGCATTTTTCCTTTCACCATGCCGCTTCCTTGTTCTGATATGAAGGCTGGCAACACGCTGGCAATACAGATACCTTAATAAGCCTGTGTTTTCTATAATGCTCTTTTCATTTGTCCATACACCTTTGAAACTTGTACGGTTTGGAATGGGATTGCTTTTTTCCAAGGGGAGCAGGGCCTCACCCTCAGGTTTGGCTGCTCTGGTGGTGAAGGCTCCTGCTTCCTTGTATCTGCTTTCTAACAATGCTAGCAGAACCCAGGTGAAGTGCTGGCCTTTTCCTACATGATTGCTTGTTAGTACTGTTGTTAAATAACGTTGATTAAAAACGGGATCTTGCTCCAGCACTCACCTTATGGAGCCTTAAGTTACGTTGTACAGTACTGTTTCTAGCAAGACAGCTATTGCCTCACCTTAAGCCAGACTCCAAGTGAGACTATAAAGACCTCCTTAAGGTGAGGCAACAGCTTTTTTGCTAGAAATAATACCATACCACACAACCACATGTAAGAAATAGCAAAAATACTTGGAATTCTTCCGATGGCTATTTTCTGTTCTGGAAAAAAACAGCAACAGACGCTCTCCAGCACCTATTCCGGGTTCCTCTGCAGGGCTTTCTGCCCGTGCCCTCCAGCCCTGTGCGGTTCCTGATGGGCTGATAAAAAACACAAATACACCAATTCCCCAAACTTACGGAACGGTTCGGGTTGGAAGAGACCTTAAAGACCATCCA
>NW_009920685.1:0-11284 GCF_000696875.1 Nestor notabilis
TTTATTATAATAATAATAATAATAATAATAATAAAACAGGTTTAGTATGCTATTTAATTATCTTAATCCATAAGACACAAGAAATAGCTGGTTAAAGAATGTGTGAGCAGTGTCAGGGCTTCCTGGGGACTGGGGATGTCAGGGGCTCCCCGTGGTGGGGTGGTCAGGCAGGACCTGGCAGCCAGGGCCTGTCCCACCATCCCACCCCCCCAGCCAGGAGCCTGCAGCTGGGGATGTCCAGGCACTGCCAGCCTGGGCCTTGGGCACCTCCCAGGGAATGGGCTGAAGACAGGCTAGGACATGGGGCTGTGGGTAAGACAGGGTCAACCGGGCCAATGTCTGGTCAGGGCTGTGGGGAACTGGTAACCGGCCCTGCTGTGGCATGGGTGGGGCAGGGGCTAATGTCCCCAGGGTCTGACATTGGGTCCTGAGCCGTGGGGATACCTTGAGGAGCTGGGCAGGGACAGTTGGGGCTGGTGATGCCATGAGGGTCCCAGCTCTAATAGACAGATTTATAGATTTATAGACTTAAAACTCCCTGAAGGACCCCTAAAATGCCCCTTAACATGGTAAGATGCCATTCTGGAGGTTCAAATACATGTTTGCACTTAGTTGAACTTGCCACTTCTAAAGCAGGAGCAAGTTTTAGTCCATTCTTTTTAACATCAGCCAGGTACTTCAAAGAACAGTCTTTGAAGGAGGGGATGATTTGACTTGGGTTTTGTGAACTACTCATAAAATGAGCCGGAAAGCTGAAGTAGCTGCCAAATTCCTTACACACTTCCTGAAAATTTTGGCTTGGCATTATTTGAATAATTGACTGCAGTTAAGAGTAGGGAATGCTGTTGATGAGGCACGCATCAATCATTTTCACATTTTAATAGCCTCCATATTCATTCTACTGTTCTCATGCAAAACATGAAGAGAATTAGCATTTTGTCATGAGCCTCTATCAGTTCAATGCTGAACAGTTGGCACCAAGTTATGTGCCAGATGGGTGGCTTTAACTTTTAGAACAGGAATGGCTATTTGGATAAACTGCCCTGCATTTCATAAACACACCACTGAAACATCAGAGGACTTGAGCTGTAAAAGCGTTGAAATACATAGCAGGGACTAGGAAAAGAATACATAAAACACACACAACAGAAACTTTGGTTCAATCTTTAAGATCTGGTCACACGTTGTTTCATACAACTGTCCCTAGAGCAATGAGTTATTGGTCTAATCCTGAAACTGTTTATAAAAGGAGAGACTATAAATAGCTTTTTAAGGAAAATTCAGTAAGAACACCATCTTTATGTGTGGTTTTCCTTTCTTTTGTTTTCACATTTATATCTCTTGATCTTGGGATAGGGGTAGGCCACGTTAAAGCAAATGTCAAAACACCTTTGACTTTTATGAGGTAGCGGTTTCACCTATATTGAACTTTTACAATATAATGAATACTCCAAGAGGCACAGCCTGGAATGTAGTATTTAAAAAGCCCTGATCTGAGGGCACAGCAATTTATCTTGGAGAAATTTAGGGAGAACTCCCTTGATTTTATCTGTTATTGTAATGCAAGTTACCCTGTGTTGATCTTCTCACTGTATAAAATGTGTATTTGTTGCAAATGTAAAAGCTAATACAATTATAATTCTGAATTCTTCCTTCTATACAGTTGCAAGAGTTTGTCTGTGATCTATTTTTTTTTCTTTGTGTGATCTCTCAAGTACTGAAAATCCACAAAGGAGGCACGTAATACTATCTCTTGTGTAATTATAGAGAGGGGTTTTAAAAAACACAATGAGGTTGTGGAAAATGTTTTTGAAGAGTTGTGGAGGCAAGGAAGGGAAATTATTTCATAATGCAATGCAAGGAACAAATTGAAAGGTTTATATGACAGGATAGGTGCAGTCCTGAAATTAGAGATAGAAGCAGTAGGTGTGCAGCTGCAGCTGATAAATTTATCGATATTCCTTAGACATAACTAAAGAAAATACTGATCACTGTGCTGGTGCAACATGCTTGTATTGCATTTAAATATTCTCATGGTTCAAAGTTTTACTGGTTACTGCAGAGTATAGGGAAAAAAAAAAGTGTTGTGTTTTTATGTATGATACAGGTTCTGGGTGGTTTTCATTTTCTTTTGACCACAGACAGAAATAGGGTACTGGTGATTGAAGCCACAGTGGTTCTTTGAAACATCTCAGGAGTACTGCTTGTTTGGTGTGGCTCGGGAATGTGCATTGGGTTGATCCTGGCTGGATGCCAGGTGACCACCAAAGCTGCTCTCTCACTCCTTCCCGCAAGATGCACAGGCAAAAGAAAATATAACAAAAGGCTCTTGGGTCGAGGTAAGGACAGGGAGAGATAGCTCACCAATTGCTGTCACAGGCAAAACAGACTCGACTTGGGGAAATTAGTTTAATCTATTGCCAAGTAAATCAGAATAAGCTAATGAGAAATGAAAACAAACCTTAAAAATGCCTTCCCCTCAGGCCTCCCTTCTTCCTGGGCTCAGCTTTACTCCTGATTTTCTTTACCTCCTTCTCCACAGTTGCACAGAGGGATGGGAAATGGAGGTCAGTTCATCCCACATTGGCTCTGACACTCCTTCCTCCTTAGAGGGAGGACTCCAAACTCTTCCCCTGCTCCAGCATGGAATTCCTCCCGTGGGATACAGTCCTCCACAAACTTCTCCAGTGTGAGTCCTTTCCATGGGCTGCAGTTGTTCATGAACAGGTCCAGCGTGGGTCCCTTCCACGGGGTTCAGTCCTTCAGTTACAGGCTGCTCCAGCATCCGTCTCCTATGGGGTCACAAGTCCTGCATCAAACCTGGTCCAGTGTGGGCTCCTCTTTCCACAAGGCCATAGGTTTTGCCAGGAGCCTGCTTCAGCACCGGCTTCCCGTCGGGTCACAACCTCCTTTGGGCATTACCCTGCTCCAGTGTGGGGTCCTCCATGGGCTGCAGGTGAATGTCTGCTCCACTGTGGCCCTCCATGGGCTGCAGAGGGACAGCCTGCTTCACCATGGTCTGCACCACGGGCTGCAGGGGAATCTCTGCTCCAGCACCTGGAGCTCCTCTTCTCCCTCCTTCTTGACTGACCTTGGTGTCTGCAGAGCATTTTCTTTTCCATATTCTCAACTCCTCTCTCTGCCTGTGGTTGCTGTCACACAAGAACTTTTCCCACCCCTCCCCAGAGGTTCTGCCACCATCACTGATGGGCTTGGCCTCGACCAGTGGTGTGGCAGTCTTGGAGCCAGCTGGCATTTGCTCCATCAGACATAGGGGGACCTTTTAGCAGCTTCTCATAAAGACACCCCTGGACTTCCAGCTACCAAAACCTTGCGACACAAACCCAGTGCAGCGCTTAAAATAACGAAGATTAAGTTTTCATCCATGTTTTAGCTTAGACTGAAAAGAATTTTCTGGTCTTCGCTTGTAGCATGGTTTAGTTCTTTTCGTTGATTTAGTCAACTCTCTCTGCCTGATAAATTCCCTTCCAGTGCAATCATAGAGTGACTGTATTTTCCATTATTTATTTTTAAATAATTTTTAAATTTATTAATGTTGATACCCATGTTTCAGGTTTGTTTGTGGAATAATGCATTGAGGAATAGTTCTTACTTTCAAGTGTGAAGGGCAAAGTATGCCTTTTTTTGTGTACCCTTATGGATAAATACATACTGTATGGTAGTCTGTTATGGTGAGGGACTGCGTTTGATAATCAGTTAGTGCCAAATAACAAATGGTGCCAAATAACTCAGTAGGAAGTTTTAAATCTCTTGCAACTACTTAGCTTTATTTAAGTGACATTGAATATGTAGAAATACTTCACCAATTTTGTTGATATATTTCTCAGTAGAGTGTTAACCATGCCTGAAGGAATCTGGTAAAATATATTGGAATTACACAGCATAATCACATCTGTGAAATTCTTGACAAAATAAAACTTCCCAGAGAGCAGTTGTCAACTTTGTACTATCCCCTGGCATATTTTGAAAAAGGCTTCAACCTGATGAATAATACTCACGGTACAAGTTATGCTTCTTTGCAGCTTGTGAGCTTGTCATCTTTGATTCTCATAAAATGTGTTGTTTCTCCACTGGAAATATTCTCACCACCTTTTTGTGATAACAGCGTATCTGCAGTTTAAATTCCCTTAAGAGGATGGAATCATAAGTGCAAATCTATTGGGAAAACTCTTGTGATTATTTTTGTCATCTTTAGTCTTTGTATCCATCAATTTTATTTTGAGATTTTCAGCAAAATTGAATGTAAATGTATTTTTGTGATGTGAATATTTGTCTCTCAGAAACTGCAGAAGCATAAACTGTGGCAATGCAAACTTTTTTGTTCCCCTGTTATTTGAAGACCAAACAATAGGGTTTTTATTGTGATCTGACTGATTCTTTTCCTTCTTTGTAGAGAGAATGTATATGCAGGTTTAGTGAAAAAATGTATGAAATATTTATAATTAAAAATGTGAATACTCAATCTGTTGAATATAAATCTGTCATAGGAAAACCAAATATGTATGTCAGATGAAATCATACTTTAGTCTACATATAAGAAGTAAATATGGAAAAATATGCTAGGCATGGTAAGATTTTTTTTTTTATTTTGCAGAATAGTCAGACTCAGGATATATATAACATTTCAATAAGTCTTTCATTCTGTAATGAAGCCTACTTGCATGTATTTTTTGCCATGTTGATTGATAAAATAAGTAAGGCAAACTGTATGACCAGTTATCAGAAATAGGCTCCAAGTATAATTCAAAACTTATATGACATTCTTTGACAATTGTCAGAGTGAAGTCATGAATGGCTTTTCATGGCAATGGTAAGAAAATAAAAAAAAAAAAAAAAAGCAAATTAAATCTACAGAGCTCTTGGGTTTTGTTTAAAATAAAATATTTGTAAAAGTAAATTCAACAAAAAGCACTAATTAATTATGAATTGGAAACCCACTGTGGAATATGCAGTTTTTTATATTAACCAAATCAAAGATACTACATCACAAAATGTACTTTGTTCTTTCTTCTGACAAGTTAGTTTAATTTTAATTATATTTACTGCACTGAATCACAATAAATGTGCTCTAGAGTACCCTGACGATACTTAACTGAAGATTTAAAGTCTACTTCAGTTCATGCTGAAAGAGTAGGAATTATTCTGAGTCCACAAAGAATTAGTAGGTATTGCTTTGCAAAGGTTACTATGTTTATTGCTGAAACATGTGATGACACCCAGGTTGGTTAAAAGTGGTTCAAAAGGATTTCCTTACACCATTTTCTGTAGTTATGTGTCTGAAGGGCAACGTCTTTTAAACTCAGCAGCCCTGACCCACCCAACAGCTACTCCCCACTCCAGGTTTTTATTAGCTTATAATTAAGATCAACTTTTTAAATTAGGAAAACCAAGGTGGTTAGATAAAAAGGAATATAAATAAAGGCATTTTATAAACATCTTTGCTCTTTCCACACTTTGTCCTTTTGGATGAATTCAATTTAGTGTCAGCCAGCTCAGTTCTCTAAGTGACAAAAAAAATGGGTTTTCCTCTGTCATGTCTAGAGCTTTTCAACTCTCTTCTCCTTTTAGCAGTCTCTTTCCTTGTTTTTCTCTTAATTTTTCCTCTCCCTGACACATCTTCCAGTTTATTCTCTTCTAACTTTCCTCCTGGAGCATCCAAAGTTCCCCTCCAAGCAGGAGCATTCTTCTTACCCTTCTGATGGGGCTCACCTATCTCAACCTGGGTTAAGCTAAGCAGATACCTGAATAGTATCTTGAGTTGTGGCACAAACATTTCCTGTACGCTCACTAGCCTCCTCCTCAGCTGTAGCTGTGCAGTTGCTTCTTGTGGTTTAAACCCAACTGGTAACCAAGCAAACACATAGCCACTCACTCAGTGTTATTGTGACTACAGCAAGAACACAGCACTGTACCAGCTAGCAGGAAAAAATGAACCCTGTCCCAGCTGGAACCAGGACACTTCTGAAGCCATCCTGTAAACTGGATTGGTGAGATGATGAAAAGTTCATTGCAGAAATAAGTGGTTTAGTCTGAACCATTCCAGCCATGCTGTTGCAGTGGAGGAGAAGGGCAAACTGCCCCACTAGCACAGGAATGAGGGGCTATTTACATGATGGCCAGGATGTATGCAGAAAACAGTGTAACTGAAGTCTAAGGACTCTGGACAGTTTAGAGGAAATTACCTGGAAGATACTTGGCTGATTAAAAAAGCTATTATAGACCCATGAGAGTTAAGTCTCCAAGGACAGCCTAAACAGAGAGGTACCTGTAAGTCATGGCTTTCCGTACAGCCAACCACTAGGCAGAGCTGTGGGTGCCAGCTGTTTTTCTTGACTGCAGACCAGCTTGTAATAGATGTAAGCAGGAGCATTTCCAGTATGCATCATGGTTTACAGTTTGAATGTGTAGGGAACAAGCTACTTTGCTCCCAGTGCCATGCTTGATTTAATGAACTTCTACATCTGCTGAGTCTGCTTTCTTCCCGAACAAATTCCAAATTGTTTCTTTATCGGGTACTTTAACCTCCGAAGATGTTATTTTTGAATTGTGAAATCCCACAACTGATAGTAATTTCCAGAACTACTCACCCTCCTGTACTACCTAATTCTACCATCACATTATGACTGTTTGTGTCTTCTGAGCCTGCAACACATGTGATTTGCAAAAAAAAATCAGTACGCAGGCACGTTCCAAAATTGATAAACGGTGTAAATTATTTCTGGCTGTTTTTAAATTGCATCCTTGGAATTTTTAATCCAGTTTCAAACCAGTTCTGCCTCTTAAACAGTAGCTGAAGGTAAAATCTTCCAATTTAAGGCTAGTTTGCCAAAGTACAAAGAGGGTACTGATCTGCCCTGTGTTACCCAGTAGACCCCACTGGTTTAATAAGGGTCTTGGAGAAAGCAGAAATAGGTGGACAAATCTACCACTTAAAAGAAATCAATTTTCTGTGAATTAGGGTGCTTACTTTGCTGTCCTTACAAATGTGCTTATGTGCAAGGAAGTCTCTGCTCACCTGACTGTTGTGCTTCAGCAGAGCTCCACAGACACAGTTTCTAAATCTAGTGCCATAGAGACAATGGCTGATGTTTGAAATGAGGGCATTTTTTAACAGAGGAACATCATTACTTTTCAAGTGCTTTACTGCCATTTTTCCTTTTCATAAAGGCTGAGGTTGTTTTATATCAAAGAAAAGTTATATGGTTTGGAGAGCTATTTTTAATCTCTTGAAGTTTGAGTAGCAGGGACCTCAGGCAAGAACAATTCTCACTGTTAAGTAAAGGATTAGAGCTGAGGTCCAAGATTTGCATAATGTAAAAAGGTGTACATCATTTTAAGTATCATTAATATTTTTGAGTCCTTTGGCAATTAATAAAAGGACAACTTTACAATTTGCCTTTGGGTATTATCTTTTAACATAACAACATATCAAAATATTATTTTTTAATTATATTTGTCATACACTTCCTAGTTATTTTTGTTTGTTTGTTTCCTGAAATTTGTTATCAAACCATCTAAATAGCTTTTAGTGGCAAGGCTAATGATTTCATAAAGAACGTAAAATAAATAGTTCTTCTAATCTTCAGTATCACCAGGCAGATAATATATAAATCTTTATTTTTCTCTTGCAAAGCATGCAGGATTTGGAGGCAGCCTCTGAAGCTACAGATTATTGATAGCACTTTGCTGTGTCCCTCAGTATGACCCGTGATGAAAGGAATATTTATCTCTTTGTATCTCAGCAAGCTCCAGATGGTCGTTACCTTGTGTATCGAAGACCAAATTCACCCATTTCTATTTGATTTTGTTTTAAAAATGAAATTAAAGAAATCTCAAACTTCTTAAATCATGGATCAATGGTCTTAACATTAGAGAAGATTTGCAAATCTGCCCACACATTTGCCCAGGCAAATGAGGAGTGTAGTGGCATTTGGTTTTCTGTGGGGGTTAAGTGTGAAGTGGGAGACAAGGAAGGAGCAGAGGGTTGAGTGGAATATCATTTCATCTACATCAGATGTTATGATAAAATTCAGGTGAGTCACTTTTATGCATAGACTGCAGTTTTCCTTGGTGGCAGGGTTGAAATCACAATGCGTGATCATTTTGAAATTAAACATTGTGATTTCTGAAGCATTCCTGCCTTGCATAGATGTGCTGTGAAATAGGCTAAAATGTATGGAAGATGGTGTATTAAGTGGTGTTTCTTGCTGATACTAAGGTAACACACTATCACAGAAACCAAAATAAATAGTTCAAGGCTCATTTTACTATATCCTATAATGAGAACCTAAACATCTTAAGTGCTACCCCAGGTCTTGATCAAAGATTGGGCTAAACTTCTGGCATATTGGAGGGAGGGAGGGAGAATTTTGCTCTGTTTTAACGTATGTTATAGCCTTTATTTATGTAGTTGTGGTTCAGTCTTAAAGCAATGCCATATTTTGATTCAAACTATTGCCACTAATCTTTAGAGAAGACAGAAAAGAGGAGACTGAAAGTTCAGATGACTAAAGGGTTCTTTGACATGTTTGAGAACCTGTTTCTACATCCTGGCTCAGTTCTAGGGAGAGTCATTGTGCTCTGTTGACTTCAGTTTCCTGTGGTTGTAACTAGATTAGGTTTTGTCCTTTTTTTCCTGACCTGCTGAGTCTGTTACAACAGTTGCCAGATTACAGCCCAGGTTTCACAGTATTTTGATGGTGAAAAGAAGTGAATCATACATGTAGTTTATGTATATTCTGACTTTAGGTACCTAGGCAAGTCTTCCAGTGAGACCACACAGAGATGTTATGTCTCTTAGCAGTGCATGACTCCGATCATGGCCTTTGAGGCTCAAGGTCAGGATATACTCTAATCAGCCCCTCTCAGACTGCTGTTTGGCTTATCTCTTCTGTCAGACGTCTCCTCAATTTGTAGGAATGAATAGTTCTGTAATGTTTACAGTATGTGAATATGGATCTTATAGATATCTGTAGGTGTATGTGTTTTTAATAAGCAATGTTCAGGATCCTGTTGTGATAAGGCCACTGCAACCTAGAAAAAATATATGTAAGATATTTTTCAACATAGCATTGTGGAAAGCAAGAAGAAAGTGTGGAATAGAGGTTCAAAGCCAGGAGGTGAGCTCGTCCACATGCCACTGTGTTCTTTCATGTTTTACCCTCTCATTTATCTTCCATCTTGTATGGTTCGGGAGGACCCATGTTGACCAAATTGGTTTTGCTTGAACAAGAGGATTCCACCGTGTTAGAGAATGAGTAGAACACCCTGTGGATTCCTACTTAAATAGTGTCCACAGGTGTTAGAGAATTGTTGCAGTTCAGCCAGGAAGGTACCTGCACTAGCTTTGAACTGTTTCAGGTGGGACTACTAGTATAGCTGTGGCAGCATGGATAGAGCTCAGGGTAGGGACTCATTTACTTCTAAAGCCATCAGTAAGAAGAAACACTGTAAATGAAAGCACATGCTATAGAGTCAGAGCCTTCTGCTCTTTCGCAGTGTCAAGGAGACCTCCAGCCAGAGAAAGCCCTTGGGATCATTTTGTCTCACAATGTTAGATTGCTGTGTGTTAATATAATTATCTGTATGAGGAGCAAATTAAGGGTAGGTACTGAATCATATTGAATGCAAATATCAGGGGATTAGCCAGAAGTGTGGAATTGTTTTTCATTTACAAAGTTCTATTTATATGTTGCTCTTACACAAAATGTACAACTCTTAATTCCAAGAAAACAGTTATAAATACTGGGGTAGCAGTTTTGGTGATACTGAATGATTCAGGAAACAGCTAATAAAGATATGGGTCCTCTCTAATCGTTCTATTGTTGATAGGGGCAAAAATGGTACTATAGTTTCTCATATAGTGAAAATCTTGAAATATTAAAAACAAAATAAAGGTTCCAGAATTATACTCTTCTTCCTTCTTTCTTTGTAATTGCTGTAATTTGCTGGTATCTCATGGTTCTTACAATTTGTAATCAGATCCTAGTTTATACCTCCAATTCAAGATAACTGCACATCACGTAATATTGAAAAAACCCAGTGATTTTATTGCTGTGTTAGCCTTTTTTAAAATTCTGTGATTTAAATACAGCTAACAAAACTCTCAAATGTATCTCAAATAGGAGACATTCTATTTCTATCCTATTTCTTCTGTCAGTGAGTAGTGGACAATATATGCTGGTTTAAAGAGCTTAGACAAGCAATAGTGTAACTGCTGACATCAGATTGTTCTCTGATCTTTACAAAATCGTAAACCTAGTTAATTGATTTGTATGTATTAAGCACCATTATTCAGTTTAATGGAAGGAATACGTAAGGCTCTTTATCCAGTGATGTTGGTAAAATATTCCTGTCCAGTGCTCAAAAGCTAAGTCTGACAGAGCAAGAAGCTGCTTGTTTACAAACTCAAGAGAGGTTGCTTGTCAGGTTGCTTGAGTGGGAGAAAGAGAAAGCTGGTAGCATATGTGTAAGAAACAGCAGTTAAATGGCTTGATTGAGCTAGTATAGCTTGTTGTGACCAACTGGGATCTGGCCAATTCCCTTCACCATGTATACCCTAATGTTTTCCCTGCTCGTAGTAGCCACATGCTTCCACTGCTCACTTCTTGAGCAAGTTGAACTCCTCTGCCATTTGGTGTAACACTCTAATCCAGCAAAAATTACTCCTTTTACTGTCAAGTTCATTTTCTGCTAGTTTCTTCTTTGTGTGTCCTCAGCATGGAGTCCAGAGAGGACCACAGCAGTGCAAGGGAAGATGCAGATGGGCTGAGAGATCCATAGAGGCATCTGTTATGAAAGAGTCCTCCAAAAATTACATTGGGCTGACCGTTCAGAAAAACAGGGCTACGACTCATGAGATTTTGTGTGTTAACATTACCAAACCAAATTACAGCAGTTTGGTCGTGTTGAAAGATCATGAGAATAGTAATTGCTGTCAGTCAGGAAGTTAGAAAAGCACAGCTGTGCAGCACTGACTAAAGAAAACTTTAAACTCTTGACAATTTTATAGAGGCATCCATCTATTTTTATTTTCTTTTTGGTGGCAATTAGCAACATTACGGGAAATTATAAAATATTAAAATGTTTCTGCCTTTATTAAGAAAGATAAGTAACACCAAAAAAAATCATATGAGCTTTTGTTTGCTCATATATATAACAGGTGCACTTACATTCCTTGTTTAGAAGCACTCTTTCTTTTAAAAGAAAAGCAGTTCATCAAATTATGAAGGCTTTTATATCTGTTCTCATTAACAGTTCAGCA
>NW_009920685.1:11315-17982 GCF_000696875.1 Nestor notabilis
AGACCTGTTTTTTAAGATTCGGATTGTCAGGTATTCACCAGTGTCGACAATTCCATGAAAGTCACTGAAGCAAATAGTAGTGTAAATGTAATGTGAGTAAGATTAAAAGGAGACTTCCATTTTTACAGTCTGGTTCCTAACTTCTTTACAAAATGGCTTTTAAGACACAGAACCAATTAATGTTGGAATCATTAGTTCTCTTTCTCTTGTTAAGCTCTACGGCTCAAATGACTTTTCAACAAATTCTGCATTTCATATTTCTACTTTATACAACCAAGTCATATAGCAGTTTTATTTTGAAGAGTTGAACAGATTGATCTTTCTGTCTTCTTTTAAGTTGTAATTGTTTCCACCATTTGAATCTTTTTTATGCCTCTCCCCTGCATATATATCCCCTATATTTCAATATCATAAAAATAATTAAGAACAAAGCTGTACACATCAGATAATGATTGTGTATTTATTCACATACTATTGATTAAAGACTGTAAAATGCAACAGGCTTAGTACCAGTGTCTGTGGAAGAATTCTTAGAAGAGCCCCATTTGACAATGAATCCTTACAACAACATTGTGTTGCCACAAATCAGCTAGATGGTAGGTCCATGAAATGGAGGCATTGGTGGCAATTTTAGATCATAGGAATGTACCTTTTCACCTTCAATCTCTCATTTCTAATTTTGCTGTGCAGGTCTGTGCCTTTCATTAAAGTTTATGTAACTATCACTGAACTAGAGAAAGAAGTGTGGCAGAGCTTATAATTGAGAGGGAAGGTGTTATTTCAGATGTAGAGAGAGTCTGTCCTATTCACAGGGCAGCTCTGCAGGCTGTACTGGAACAGCAGCTGGGATTCTGGAACAGCTCTGCAACAGGGTGAGAAGAGGCAACTTCTTAAGTTAGTGTTGCTGCCAAAGGAAGAGCTGCTTCTCAGCCAAGCTGCTCATTTCCATGTTAAGAAATGAAGCATTTTGGTTGGCAAGATCTACTCTTCCATAAAATCTTGTTGGCCCAAATGAATAGCACATATATTTTTAAAGCTTTAAATTAAAGTACATCTTCTGTAATCTTCTGAGTTTCTTTTTCTCCGTATTGAATTCCATCTACCTTTCTTATACTGGAGAAAGCAGGTTATCTTTCTTACTCGTTTTCAGCATTACAAAATAGAGTGTCTCACCCTTAAGCACAAATTAATGAAAGGAAGTCAGAAATCTTCACTGTCTGCTTCGTTAGAATCCTTGAGCCTAGACTATCCATGTCTTTTGATATTTTAAACTGCTTATAGACATTTTAGCATCCTTCTTAGATACTAATAGGGTGGGAACTACTTCTTTATCCTTACATGATATGGTTACCCCTTCATTCATCTTTGTAAATGGAGAAAAAAAATACTTTATGCACTTCTTTTGTATCATCAGTATTTTTTTGGTCTGTATCTGTAAGTGGACTATGTCACTCTTAAAATTCTTTTTTTATCCCAAAATACTTTTCAAACCCTTTGCTTACTTCCTGATGAAAAAGAATCATTTTATATCTTTGTCATCTTTCATTATTGTTTACATCAATATTAAGTGCTATTTGTCTAAATCTTTGCCCACTTCGTTTTCAAGTCCCATTGTCATTTCACCACTGAGTAAGGTAGTATACTTCAAACAAAGTGATTTTTCCTCTTAACTGTGGAATCCTCTGATAAACTTTTATTGAAGGAATACTACTGGTAAAGCTTTGCAAAACATGCAAACCAGCTGAAATCCATAATAGTTTGCTGATGCCTGACAGATACACTCATTTGAGCATATTTACTAATTATCTTTGCAGTGTGTGCAGCTGAAAATCTCTTCTTATTTATCTTTGGACACATGGGTTTTCAAATATATTAGATCAGAAATCAGAAGAGGCACCAAGGTAGCTTTTTAGTGAATCCACCTTCAAAGACTAAATTGTGGAGGTGGCATCATGCATCTGTAAAGAATGCTTACCTGCACAAAATATGCAAAATTTGAATGAATAATATATAAATTAGATTACAAATACTTTAAAAAATGCATTAATTATTCCATCAAATTGTATAATTTATCTGATTCTGGGCTAGAACATGGATGCAGAAGTAGAAATTATTTCCCTATTTCTCATGCTCAGAGCAGTCACGGCAGTCTCAGAGCAGATATGACTGAGAAACAGACTACTCTGGCCAATCATTTTCAATACTCTATTTCAGGAATTCCCTTTCTGATATATTTGCCAGCACAGTTTGTAATAAGAATTTATTAATTGGAAGTACATTTTGATCTATTGTCTTCATGTTGTACTCAGTTATATTTAGCCACATTATAAATTGGAGAAATAATATATTGAAATTAAAAATGCTATATGTCACTAGCACAGTCCTGGATGTAGCTGGCAGAAACTATTAATTGGTCCAGGAACTGAAAATTCCTCTGTTGGTGCTATAAATCTACTTGATTTTTCTTGAGCAGTCGATTAAACATTTGATTTACACCAGACTGGAAAAGTTCATAGAGCTCTTAGGTGCCTATGTCTATCTCTGCATGTAATTGTATGCAAAAATTATTTCAACTAGTACCACTACCAATTTGCATTGTCCACATTGTAGTGGCATTTGCTGAATAGAAGTACATGTATCCTATTTGTATTCATCCATAAATATCCACGTGAAGTTACATTCCTCTTTGTGGATCCTGTATTAGGACATGCAGAGCAGAAGATAATCAGTCTTGAAGCATAAAGAAAACTAAAGAACACTGAGAAGAAAGCATTTAATTTCCTAATTTGCTGTATTTAGAACCTCAGGAAGTAAGGAAGATGGCAAAATTCAGCTCTTCAGCAGTGAAAAGAAGAAATGGGAAGCAGGTGAACCATGAAGAAAAGGAAAGGAAAGAATATTGGGGAAATAAATCTGTGAATTAAGGAAGAATGGCAATGCTGTTTCCAAAGAGGAGAAGCGGGATTTTTTGTATGTTTATATAAAGATAATGGGTAGATAATGGGACTGGGTAGGTGTGGGGACATTCCTAGCAGAGACAGGAGGCCACGACTGCATGGAGCTGATAGAAGGCGGCGGCCCCAGAGGGAAAAGATGAACACAAACAAGAGCGAATCCGGAGCAAGGACGAAGAGAAGATGCCAAGTTAAGGGTTAACAGCTGTATTACGTAGCGTCGCGTGGGCAGTAGTAGGTAGCAAATGAAATGTATAGTTTAAGGCACAAACAGATAAGAATGACCAATTAGTTGTAGCCAAGTGGAACCTTTCTGTCAGCAGAAGATATATAAACGCAACCAGCAAATAAATTACGTCTTTGATCTTTCATCGGAGTCCGTGCCTTCATCCCCTCAGGTAGGCCTGTGTTGTTTCTACAGAGAGAAGGTATTGGGTCCAAGATCAGTTGGTGTGGATTGGCTCAGATCCATGATGCCAATATGTCATGGCAGAAACCTGGGTGCTTCCGTGCTGTATACTGCTGAGCTTGAACATCTGCTGGGATTTAGCTTCTGCCCTCTGTCTCTGTGACATAATTATAATTTTGTGGCAGCTTGTGACATCAGAGTGTCTAAAATAATGAAAAGGCTGTGTCATGACCTTCTAAAGTAGTGATTTTATAGCACAGTGCCTACAGACTACTAGGTTTCCATTTAGTCATGTCTTCCTACTTTGTACCCTCATTTTCCATTAGCACGACATACTTATAAAGCTAAATCCCTTATCTCTTACTGCATTTGCTTGTAAAACTACCCTTTGATCTTTGTGAGTTTTCTTTTTTTTTTTTTTTAATATCTGTATCAATTTTTTGTGACATAAATTTATGATCTCTTGGATGTTCTTTATTATTTTTTTAATATTCCATCCGCTTTCCCTCTACACACAAGCATTCATAATTCTTTAAAATTTACTTATTTAAAAGAACTCAGTGTTCTCTCAACACATATGTTACTTGGATTCAAGAACTGACAACATAAGCATCAAAATTGACCATTGAACTGAATTATGTCTCCAGTGTCAGCTCTTTCTTTGCAAGAAGGTGTTCCAGCATTACTTTTTCCCTTCTTAGATTGTGTATTCTTCATATAATATATTTAACTAAACCAGAATTGTGTGAACAAGAAGATAGTGAAGCTATTGGAAAATCTGAAGCATACAAAAATATGTGTTTATGCAGTTGTGTATCTTTCTATGCTGAGATGAAAATCTACAGTGCTTGTGTGTAAAAATTAGATAACTGCTCACTCAAATACCAAAAGACCTTACTGGGGTCATGATAATATCTAAGACATAAGCTACCCTATGGAAATGCCCCCTAATAACCTTCCTACAGTTTTTTTCCCATCTTAGATTACAATGAAAAGCTCTTTCTTAAGTGTTATCTGGGCTTCTTCCCTCTTTCTCCATTGCTCTGTATATCAAAGCAGCCATGAACAACTTTGTTACTGATGAAAGCTGCTAATGCAATGTTTGGATAAATTAACATTTTTTTACTTTTCCTGAAAGAAGTGGTCACATCTTGAGCTAAGAGCTCTCTTTTTACTAGATCTTGCTAGCTAGAGTATTAGATTTTTAAATATGAAAATAACATAGTTTTGCTGGTTTTGCCCTTGATAGGGAAAAACAATAACATGCGTAAAGACATGAAAAAACCAGACAGGATCCCTTACATTGAAGTGTCTTGATTCTAGTCTGAAATAATACTAGCATTGGACAAGTAATAGAAAAAAAATTGTGTAGGGGATGGCTGCAACAGGAGGAAATAGTGCCTTCAAACATCAGCATGACAGACCCAAAACTTGTGTTCCCAGATTGGATTGTGCTACCAAGAAAATGATTAGGAGATATCAAGCGATATGTATACTGTGTGTTGATAGATGGATGGATGTATGCTGCGTAAATCTGGTCTGCTGCTTTACCTTGTTTCACTTTTCTCTATGATCTGGATGCAGGACACATCCTGCTCAGCTCCAGGAGGTATTTAGACTTTGTTCTGAGGTGACTTCAGACTTAGTAGAGGCATACACAGTCAGAAGAACAACAAAGTCAGCTGATGTTACCGTAAAAGCAGATTTAATTTATGGTGCAATATATCTGTGTGGTTACTACAGCTGCCCTTGTATATACAGACAAGCATACAGAGTGCATCAGCTTACCCCTGGGCTAAAGTTGTGTATCCTCAATACAAGGATGCATTCCATTGACATGATAATTTTTGGGCTAGAGGAGGGACTTCTGCCCAGGTATGATATTCAAAACAGTCCCTTACAGCGTCCAAGTTTTGAGACATTAAAGGTGACATTCCCTTACAGAATATAGTGAAATTCTGCCATACTCACTGCATTTTTTTTCAGTTCCCTTCTCCATCCCACACAGTGATTGCGTAAATGCCCCTAGCATAAAGCAGTGTCTAATAGCTCAGGGATTTACCAGACTTTCTAAACTGCATATATTGTGCATCAGCACGAGGCTAGATTGTTGCATGCTTTAATCTTCTAAGGTTTTTTTGTTTATTTAGTATTCATTAACTGGTTATAGATTACCCCATAAGATCTTGTATTGGTTTGGGGAAAGTCACAGCGAGTATAAGGAAATGCAATTATTCATTGTATGACACAGAAAAGTATATAAAAGCATCACATTGTGGAGCATGGTATAATAATTAGAGAACGAACAAACACTTGACATAACAAATTAAGACACCCAGCTGTTATAATGCAAAGTGCAATCAGTCACTAATATCCCTAGAAATGCTTTAAAAAAAGCAGTAGGCCCTCCTGTTTCCTCTTTAGCTACTGTTGAAGATAAATTATAGCTTTGCTGACATTGGACTATAATTTTTAGGCTTCTTTCCTAAGGAAGTGCAGTTTATTGTCATTGCATTACCTTCGTGTAATGCCTGTTCAACTGCTTGTCTGCTCTCCTGTTAACTTTCTAAACTGGTGGGTAGTATCAGCCACACTTGAAAGGAAGTTAAAAATCTCAGGGATTGAATAAAAAATCAAGAAAATACTTTTTTTTTTTTTTTTTAAGTAGAGGAGAAAAAATCAAGTACATGTCCCCACTGAGGAGAGGACAGGCAGAGCTCAGCTGCCATCTGCTCCTTCTGGCAGCAGGACCAGCTGGTCAGCCTGTGTAGCTCTGAGCCAGCCACGGTGTAGTCTCCCAGCTGGTGGGGACAGAGGATGTGTGAGCGAGCTCAGAGGAATGCAGCAAGATCTGTGGATGTGATTGACCTGGCAGTGTGGAAGACAAGTGGAGAAAGCCATCACAGGAATGCACAGGGAAATCATACTTGTTAAAGAAGAATCAGTGGGATGTGGAACCGAAATCCTTAGGGAATCAGGCTTTATTTATTCTTTTCTTCCCAGCACAGGTTGGTTTAATTGTTGTGCTTGCTATAGTGGGGAAAAAAAAAAAAAAAAGTTTAGCAGTTTCTTCATAATTGAAGCTCTCAAAAAGATTTCAGAGACAAAAATAATTTCTATGTAAATGGTCAGAGCTATAGTTCAGAACAAGATTTTATTTCTGTAATATTAGAGGTTCCCATGATGGGTGGAGTTTAGCCAACTGTATGTTGTCTCTTTTGTTTATTCTGGATATATGGAGATATGACCTTCTTTGCTACTAATGAAGTTTGTGATCATAGAATCAAAGAATGGTTTGGGTTGG